>NC_083103.1:107909960-108178423 GCF_949774975.1 Lagenorhynchus albirostris | reverse complement strand
AACCTTTTAATGCAAAACTTCTCTTTCAGAAGGTGCCTGGTAGAAAACTCACTCCTCTAAGTCTGAAACTTCCCTGCGACTGTTTTACTCTCCTCTTCCTCCTCTCCCACCCAGAACGTCATCACACCCAGCATCTTGGGTAACGACAAAGAGAAAGTGGGGGCCTCTGCCCACGGCTGCCCCTCCTCTGTTCCTGTGTGTGCTGTCAGCAGCCGCCCTTGCCCAGGTCTCGGTCTGCCCCTGTCACACACACACACACACAGACAACCCGCCCCTCCGTATTTCTCTTCCTTCCTTGCGAAGAGTCCAGGGGATTCACGTGGGGAGGAGCAGCCGGCGAAGCTGAAACACAGAAACCTAAGGCTTGAGGGAGGGGACCATCGGGCTGAAAGCAGGAGCTGGGCTTTCGCTTCCCTCTTTTCAGCACCGATCGGAGCTGCTAGCAGGTGGCTGAAGGAATGAAGGAGTTCCCATAGGGAAGACCTGGCTGCTGCCCCAGCTCTTCCAAATCCCATGGCAGAGGGTGAGTGTCGGCTCAGGGGCAGGGAGTCACTTCGGCAGAAGCTCTGCCGACCCCGAAGGTATGGGATGTGCACCTCCACCCCCGCCTGGCCGTTGGGGGGCCGGGCAGGGGAGTCAGGACCACACCCATCATGTTCCTGAACACTCCTCCCTGGAAGACAGGAGCGCGGGGGTCAGGCACACACGCACGTCCTCAAACCCCAGCTCCCACCGCGCTGCCCCTGGTCTCCACTCCCCGGCACCTGCTCAATTTTGTTTCTCAAACGCAGGGAGCCCCCTCCCCCCAGCTTTGCCGGCTGCCATCCCCACTCCTGCCCCAGCCTCCAGCTCCACACGCAGCCGTGGGTCCCGGCTGGACCGTGACCTCTCACAGGGGCCTCCCTGGCCCTCGACTGCGAGAGCCCCTCCAACGGTTCTCCCCGGCTCTCCACCTGCCGATCCGGGTCATGAGCAGCGCTGAGTCCTGGAACGCGTCTGCCGACATCAAATGACAACTTTGTCACTTACTGCACACACGACCTTGATTAAATCACCTGAATACTGCGCCCCAGATTCCTGACCTATAAGATAAAGTTTATAACAGGACCTGAGCACAAGCAGCACGTCACAGACAATATCTTACGTCATGGAGTTCGTTACTGCCCGTGAAGACTCCAAACAGCACCTGGCACACACAAAGGGCGTCATCAAAGTTAACTCTGCCAGCGGCTGTATTTCCTGCTACATCCTGGCGCCCTGAACAGCGCCTGGCGAAACACAGGAGCTCATGACGGGCACGTAGCGTCAGCTGGGCACACGAAGGCATGCACACATCAAGAAGAGCCTGCGGGTTAGACCGGAAGAAGTGTGACAGGACTTGAGGAAGGCGGTCCATCTCCTGGGGCCTGGGAATCCGGAGAGGCTGCAGGAAGAGAGCACAGGGCCAGAGCTGGGGGATCTGGGGGACCTAGGCCTTGCTCTTCGACTGACCCCAGCCCGGATCGTAAGGGGCTCCAGAGGGACTGGGGGTAATGGGCTCTGGGGAGCAGTTAGGGAGCAGTGGGCAGGTCAAGGGCCACCTGGGTTGCTTTCTCTTCCCACGTTCACCTCAAGGAGACGCCCCTCCAAGTCCAGGGCCCTCCCGCCGCCTCTCACACCTCCCTCCGCCTCAGGAAAACAAAGCGAGACAAAAATTCCATCACTGAAGCAGTCTGAAGCCATGGACGGCCTCTTCCTGTGGACGCAGAAGTTTGCTTCAGCTCGGGAAGAATGCCAGCCCGATGGCCGGGAGGGGAGGGAGAGGGGAGGGCGGCTGAGCTTCCTGGTGACCAAAGGATGATTTCCAATTTGTCACGGGAAACAGGAACGTTCAGGGTCCAGAGCTCTGACCAACCCAGTGAAGGAGAGTTAAAAGGCCTCCTTCCCTTTCCCTCCGGGCCCTGAGCTCAACCACCCAAAACAACAGGTGCACGGCCAGCCAGAGCCACCGGGGGCATTTCACGCGTGCCTGCCAGATGCCGCAAGGCTCGCCCCGCCTCCCTGGTTGGGTGGGGGCAGCTGTGCCTCCTCCCCTCCCCCCCCCCGCACCGCCCCGCCAAGAGGGAGGCCTGTGCACCTGCAGCACGTGGTGAGGGCTCTCCCTGGACCTTCACACTCACATCAGCAACACCACTGCTGTAGATTCCGGGTCGGGGGGTGGCTCCTAGAAATGGGGGTCCCAGCAATGAGACAGCTAAGGGGGGCACTGGATCCCAGCGGCCCAGCAGGGAGCGGCTCAGCTGCTTTCCTGCACCTCTGGTGGGGGGGGTGAAGGGGGACAGGGGAGCAGAAAGGGCTGTCGGCAAAGGAAGCATCTTTAGAAATCAGGAGCAAACAGAGCTCCTGCAGAAAGAGGGCCAAGGCAGAGGGAGCCCACAAGGGGGACAATTAGCTGATACGAGCAAACTAATTGTTATTCATACTAAATTAGGGCACAGGTGATTTGGAGAAAACCCACAGACCCTTCCAGATGTTTTACGGGTTTTGCATTGCAGATGATGGCTTTATGGGACCCTTCTGGGAGGCAGATTGTAGGAGCTGGGCCAGGACCAGAGCGGGGCAGGGCTCCCGTCAGGCTTAACTACACAATAAACACATAAAGGCTTGTCCCTGAGGACAGACTCGGCTTTGCATACTAAACACTTTAGCGCTAGGCTCTGGGGGCCTCTGAGAAGAGGGGCTCAGTCCTGGCAGGGGAAGAGGTCGGAGGGGACGGTCAGTCATTCTGGAGACCCAGGGGCTGCTCCAGATGTCTGGAGCCAGGGCTCTAAATCCACATGTGGAAGGGAGAGGTTTCCACAGACCTGACAGGCCAACAGGAAGACAGGGAACGGGCAGGAAGGCAGCCGTTCAGCAACCACTTTGTGGCTGCTGGTGGGTGTGCACACGTGTGTCTGCCTGTGTGCGGGGGTCCACGCATGTGCATGTGCCTGCGGGGTATCAGAGGGCGTAGGTGCGTGTGTCTGCGTGTGTATCTGCCTCTGTGTGCATGTTTTGTGTCCACATAGCTGTGTGTGCATCTGTGTGTGTCCACGCACTTGGGGTGTTGCCAAAACTTCCCACCGAAACTAATGGCAGATACCGAACCTTACCATGCTAATTTTAATCCTATTTTATTGTGTTAAGTTGGCTCTAAAAATTAAATTTTTAAATTCCATAAACAGAGCCTGGGGCTACACTGCAAGACAGGTCCCTAGAAAAGGGTTTACTGTCACTGTTGTTCTTCCAACAATGGTGAGGGTACATCCCGTCACCCCGCCCAGTCCCATCTGGCTCCCCTCCTGCTAGACAAAGGGAGGGCAGGCGGGAACAGCTGCAGAGAGGGCCCACTGGCCTGGCCGCGGCAGTCAGGACCAGAACAGTGAGTCCAACCTCTCGACTGACTGCTCCTATAGAGACTGGCGGCCAGGGAGGGGGTCACTCAGGCAGGGCCTTCAGAATCGGCCTGAAAGCCAGGCCTCCACACGGCCTCCCCCGAGCTCAGCAGCTGGAGGCAGTGCCTTATCCTGGGGGAACTGATGGAGGGACGCGGTGACCCCGTCATGTCCTCACACCCACTCTCCACACTCTCTCTTCCCTGTCTGTAAGATGAGGGCAGAACTAAAGGTCTCCGGGTGGTTTCTGCCCTGCCCTTTGTACCACATGACTCAATGGGGCAGTGGGTATCCATGCAAAGTGAAGGCCAGGCCCCCCCTCCCCGGCCCCGGGCTCCTCTGCACGGTCCTCTTCCCCCCACCCCCACTGTCCACAAGGAGGCAAGGAGAGCACTGAATCAGGAGACGGCCTCTCAGCAGTCTCAAGGAGCAAGGATTATTCCAACAGGGGAAGGAAAAAGCACAGTAGGACTTGCTGTAATTCCTGCCTCATTACAAGAATGAAGAAGGGATCCTGCACTGCAGCAGGAGATACTCAGGTTAGATTTGGCAGAACTTCCCTGATGGCATAGAGGGCCATTAAACACAAGGGTGGAAGAGGGAGTGGAGGAAGGGACAATTGTCCCTAGAGGTAGTAATTAACTATATTTTCAAATGTCCCTGAGACGGTATGTTCGGTGGGACCCTTTCCTCACTTCAAGATCTTGACCAAAGCAGCTAATTGTGAAGCCCCTACCCCTGCTTCTACCCGAGCCCCACCTGCCTCACATACTCAGCGCAAGAAGCAGGGCCTGGCTCCGTACTGATCAGGCCAGAGAAGGTGACGGGGAAGGGGTCCCCCAATGCACAGAGACACACTGCCCAGTGGTACCACTTTGATCCAGAAACACCTGCCAGAGGGTCGAGAGTCAGTCACCGAGTGAGGGAAGGAGGCCTCTGAGCAACTAAAAAGCACTGACATGTTTCCGGTCCCGCTGGGGCCAGAACCCCACCTACTGGAGCTGGCCTTCCTGGGGCTGCAAGGAGGACCAGGGTGGCCCTGACTACAGATGTCCAGGAGAAGGACCGCTGGGAGTGCAAAACCTCAAAACATATACAAGGATGGCCTCTAAGTCTCCGGCAACTTGACAAAAGAGCCTTTGGAAGTATCTCCACGGAGGGCTACAGCTGCGCCCCATACATTCTCATGCGCACGCATAGGACTCACACCCCTAGCCCACGGGGCACACGCAAGCAAGGAACATGCAGGGGCTTCTTGGCCCAAGGAGCCCTTGACATTTCCGGATTCCTGCTGGCCCTTTGCTCCTCTCTGCTCCTGTTACCCCTTTCCAGCCTCTCTCCAATCCCCCACATGGCCTGCTGCCTTCTCTTTGGAAAGTCCAGGGTCCTTTGATAGGGGGAGGTGGGGAGGCTGACCCACAGCAGCTTGGCGTGCCTTCGACAAGGCAGCAGTGCCCCGACAGCCGAGGACCCCCCCCAGCTCCACCACACAGGCACCCTGTATCCGGGCAGGTACCACCCGCCCCCACCAGCCACCTCCCTCTCCGGGTGCCTGAAGCCAAGGGGGGGCCCCACCCTCCCCACTCTCCCGCTCTGCCTCCTTGTCCCAGAGAACCGCCCCCCAACTGCCCAGCCCGGAAACAATCACCCTTTGAGAAAGGCTGCCAAGCTGGGCGCCAGGAATGGCCTGGATGGAGGCGGGGTGGGGGTTGGAGGACTTTAACTCCCGAGAGCGAGGCCTGGCGGTGTCGCCCCGCCCGCAGCCCAGCTCCAGCGCGAGGGGCCGGGGCCGGCTCGGCCGGGGAGGGCGCGAGGGTGGTACCACTCCGGGGTCCTTCCCTCCTCGCGCCCCGCCTCAGCCCGCGAGGGTGGTACCGACCACCAGCTGTGCGGGTCCAGACGGCTGCCTGCGCTCGCTCGGGGCGGGGGCGGGGACGGGGGCGGGGCAGGGAGCGGAGGCGGGGCGGGGCTGGCGCGGGGCGGGGGCGGGGCTGGCGGCGCTGTCACAGAAGCGGCCGCCCGGGCGCATCCGCCGCCGCCGAGGGTACTCCGCGCCGGCCCGGTCGGCTGGGCTCCGGCCGCGCGCCCCGGTGTGCCTGCGCCCGGGCCCGCCCGCCCCGCTCTTCTCTGCGGCCCCGGCCTCCCCTCCCGGCTCCCCGCCCCGCGCCCCCCGCGCGCTCCCGGGCTCGGCCGCCGCCTCGCCGAGCGCAGAAGGGCCGGGCCGGGGCGGCGGGCGGCGCGGACCCCGCAGCGATGAAGGGGCCCCCGGGGGCCCGCAACCCGAGATCCCCCGGGGCTGGAGGCGCGCACTGCCCGGGCCAACAGCCTGGGGGCGCCGGGGCCGGCGCGTAGGGGCCGCCACCGCGATGGAGCGCGCCGGGGACGATCCGGACTCGCCGCCGCAGGTCAGTGCTCCCGCTGCCGCGCACAGAGCCCCTTTATGCTTCAGCATCGGTCCCCGCGCCATGTCCACCCGGGCGCGTATGCGCGCGCCCGTGTGTGTGTGTGTGTGTGTGTGTGTGTGTGTGTGTGCGCGCGCGCGCGCGCGCGCGTGTATGGCTGTGCGTGCAGTGGGGCGGCTGGAGAGCCAGCTGGGGACCCGGCCGGGGCGGAAGGCGCTGCCGCCGCCGAGGGGCTGCGAAACCGAACCTGGGCGATGCCTGCCCTCCTCGGGCCGGCGGGAAGGGGAAGCTGGTTCTCGGCAGTTTCCAACAACCGGCCGGGCTCTTAGCTCGCTGGTTCCTCCCTCCCCACCTCAGCAGGTGGTTCCCGGTGGCCGGGAGCCGGGGGCCAGCACCCGCCGCAGCGGCTTCCCAGCGTCGTCCCCAAGCTCTGAGGCTCCAGCCACTGGCAAGTTAAGTCTCTGAAGCTCTGCCGGGAGGCTGAGGGGCTGAGCGGTGCTGAGAGGACCCAGCGTCCTTAGGACGTACAGTGCAGGGGGCGGGGGAGGCACGACCAAGTTCACCACCCGCCCTCCGCCGCCGGGCTCCGGCCTGGGGTCCTAGTACCTCCCAAGCCAGAGCCCGCAACTTCTGAGAAGGAACAGAGAGGTGAGGCAGGAGAGACTGGAGTAGGAGGCCAGGGATCTAACTGTGCCTGGGGACAGCCCAGGACCCAGCAGCTGAGGTCGGAGAGACCGCACCCACCCAGACACAGATGCATAAACAAGGCCCCAACCGGCCCCCCTGCCCCGACCTCCCCTGGCCGGGCCTAGTCTCAGCTGGGCACCCTTTGCCTGGATTCTTGTAGAAACTGGGTCTCAGGGGCTCCGGGGAGCTCTCTGCACTGGACGCTGAAGCCAGCCTTGCGGACGGCTGGTCGCCCCAGGCTGGTGGGGACAGCCCTACCTGCGTGGGTACCAGTCTGGGTGGGGTACCCATCGGGAGCTTGGGCTGTGCGACATGTACCAGTTCAAAGGACTGGGCACGGATGTCCCAGTACAGAGCCTGTGGTACCTCCAGTGTGGTTGTGTGGAAATGGGGCACAGCTGTGTAAGTTACTGGCGTCGTGGGGCGCGTGGCTTCACAGGACGGTGGCTCCAGGGTCCTCTGAGATTTGCCTTCTGTCCCTCACCACAGAGATTGAGACATTTCCTCCCAAACCTGCTTAGCTGGTGACGGCTACTGCCCGTACTGGGCCAAACGTCAAGTCCCCCCCTTCCTTTGTTTGGAACAAAGACCCTTCCCCGTGAGACCTTCAAAGAGACTATTCATTGTGCCCAGTCCATGCCCATCACCCCCAAAGGTTCTGGAGCTGCATGCACTCCCCTGTGCCCCTTTGGATGGGAGCGGGAAGGCTTGCCCCGGTTATGGAACAGGGAGGGTTGATGGATTTGTGCCCCATTCAGCACCGGCGCCGAGTGGCTTGCTGTGCACGTTTCTGTACCTGACCCGCAGATGCTGGGGGATCCCTCCTTGTTCACGCCTGTTGGAGGCTCACAGGTGCTGGGTTGAGTACGTGCACAGAGGTTTCTGGACCAGCAGGCACTGACGGTCCACCTGAAGCATGGGGACAGGCAGAGACCGGGGGCTCCAGAGGAAGATGCCGGTGGGGCCTGCCCTGTCCCCGGCATCGGGCCTCTGGACGGACCTGCATTTTCCCACCGTAGTTTTGAAGGGCGAGGAGTGAGGGGCCCCGGGCGGCTGTACCTCTGTGGTCGTGGCACGGCGTATGAGGCAGGGCAGGAGCGTTGCAAGCGTGGCGGGTTCAGCAGGGTGAGCTGCCCCGAGCCAGGCTCTAGGATCAGGGAGCGTGTTGGTTCAGCTTTGGCTGGAGGAGGGCCTGAGCTGGGGTGGAGAGGCCTGAGCACTCCCCTCTGCTGAGAACTGAAGGGGGAGAGGGGCAGGGCTGGGGAAGAGAGAGAATCTGAGAGCCTGAGGCAGGCAGGGAAGCGCGGGAGAGACAGCAGACAAAGACACGGAGGCACGGATGACGGGGGCCCAGGGGCACAGGTGGGCCAGCCTCGGGCCTCCTTCCAGGATGCCCCCGCCTGCAGCCATCAGCCAGGGCAGGAGGCCCTCCGTGGAGCAGGGGGGACGGCCTACTGAGGAGGGCTCTTCCCGAGGCTCGGATGAATGTGGGGCTCAGAGGGAGGTCCTCAGGCAGAAGGGGGACAGGCTGAGATCTGGGACTCTCAGGGAGACCCATCTCTTGGTGCCTGCCCCACACCCTTCCCGGCCCCGGGGTACAGTGGACTCTGGGGGATCCAGCACCTGGGGAGAAGGAAAAGGAAAACCTCCTTCCTGCACCTCCAGGCCAGAAGGCCTTTGGGGACCCTGCTGAGAGCGTGGGGTGGGGGGCAGGGAGGTAGTGCCGTGCAGGGCACAGGCTTGGCCAGGCCGGGGCAGCCTCAGCCCCTCTGTGACCAGCTGGGTGGACTTCGGGAAAAGCGGAGCCCTGTAAGCCCTGGTTTCCCGAAGGCCCATAAATCCAGGAGCCTCTCCCACCAGGCTGTTTGCAGGTGAAGTGCTCGGTGGATGTTACTGTAACATCTGCATTGCGTTCACCTCCCCCCACCTTCTTCTGGGGTCTGGATGGCTCTAGAATTTGGAGTAGCAATTCTCTGGCCCACTCTGGGGCCGGTCACATTGGCCTTGTTGCCGGCTCTCCCCTCAGACTCCCACGCCTCCGGACTCGGGGGCTTGTCCAGCCCCTGCCGTGCCTCTGCATCGAGATATGCTTGGTGTCTCCTTGCCGAATGGCAGCAACATGGGTCCCGTGTCTAATCGGTGGTCAGTGTGGTCACTGCACGTCTCAGACAGTGGTTGTCCCCAAAAATCCACACAACTGACGAGAACCCCAGGCCGGTGGCCTCTTGGTATCCGTGCTAGAAGCTGGCAGAGTGGGCGGAGGTCGCTCAAAAGCCCCCTTCCACACACATTCACTGAGCACCTACTGTGTTCCAGGCTTTGGGCCAGTGCTGGGGACGTAAAGCGTCAAACAATCCAAAATCAAATCAGGTTTCCGGTTTAGCTTTAGGAGGAAGGACTGTGTGGGTTGCTTTTTTTTTTTCCGCAGCTACAGCAAATTTACTTTTCTAATGAGGTTTAGCTCCAGCCAATATTAAAATGAATCTGTACTCCCTGAGCACACCAGCTGACAGCGGGACAGCGGCCTTCCAGCCAAGCGCCTGGCAGGGATTAGGGCTTTGCCACCGATAAGCCCAAAAGTGGGGAGTCTCAGTCTGGACCTCCAAGAGTTGGCTGGCTTGGCGATGAGCCTTGCCTGCAGTATTAGAGCTGTCAGCGGGGTTTCTCCTGCCCTGCAGGTAGAAGACGTGAGCCGTTATTATTGCTTCATGAGGAGGGGGGAGGGAAGCAGGGGGAGCAGAGACCAGAGGGCAGGGCTGTGGGTATTAGGAGGGGACCTGGTCTGCGGGTCCTTGCTGACCCCCGTGCAAGCCTGGGCGCATGCGGTCACCTCCCCCTCACTCCTCTCCCGTCTTGCTTCCTTCTGCGTGAAGTAGTTGAACAATCTGTCCTCGGAGGCCATGAGTGTCTTTAGGCTCAGGACTCTGGGCTGTTCACTTAACCAGCACTCAGAAGCCTTAGAGCCCAACACTGGACGTGGGGCGGCTGCTCTCCCTCCCTGGTGGCATCCCGCAGCCACACCAGCCACATTTCAAGAGCGCAGTAGCACACATGTCCTGTGGCCACCATACTGGATGGCATGGATGCACGTAGGATGTGCCCAGCGTCCCCAGGTTCTCCTGGCAAGTGTTGTTCTGGGCTCTGCACAGCTGGTTTAGTGAGGCGCTGAGAGCGTGGGCTGCTGGACTCACACCCCGGCTCTGCCACGCACAGCCGTGTGGCTTGGGCCATCGCCTAACCTCTCTGTGCCCCTCATGTCTTGTCTCTAAGCAGGGATAACAGGATGTTTGTGAGGCAGGAATGAGGATTACAGTTAATCATGTTACTCACTTAGAACGTGAGGAGTGCTTTGCTTAGCAATTTTTTTTTATTACTCATTTAGTTAAGATTTCACCTAACAGACACTTAGGGAACAGCCTACTTGGTGCCAGGCGTGCCGAGGGGCCCAGCGTGTGGCCTTGCTTCCATCTCCCAGCCACCCTGAGTCTCGGTCTCCTCCCCTGTGATGGGGGCGTGGCTGGTTAATAAGCCCTGCACCACTCTCCGGGGACAGAAAATGAGGTGGGGTGTGTGTCTGCCTTTGCAGATGAACACTGCCAGATCCCCAGGGAAGCAGACGCACCTCCCACCAAAGAGCATTTCCTTAGCCCCCGTGTGTTCAAGGTAAAAGGAGCAAATGAGGTTCCGGCCTCCGCCAGCATCTCGGTGGGGACGTGAGGTCTCTGCCTGGGCTCCCAGCCCTGGACCTAAGGTCCAGCGGAGCGAGAGGGGCCCTGGGCCAGACGGGATTAGCGGTCAGCTGGCTGAGCCCGGTTCCAGGCCCAGCTGTGTCGACCGCTCTCTGAGTGACAGAATCTCAGGAGCCTCTATCTCCTCATCTGAAATGAAAGGAGCAGGAAGCATGTGAACATTTCCCACCGCGATTACACCGCTTCCCTTGGTAAGCTCTCCATGACGGACGCCCCAGGAGCAGGAGGCAGGAGTGGGGAGCCCACCAGCCGAGAAGGCAAAGGGAAGAGGGAACGGATCTGGGAGCAGGAATTCGCATCCACAGCCATGGACTAGCGGTGAGGCCAGCAGACGGTCTGGCCTGGGATTAGGATTCTGTGGCTGTAGGTGCTTCCTTCTTTCTGCAGATAAGGAAGCCGGTGCCCAGGGAGGGTCCACTCCTGTTTCAGGTCACACAGCACTTTGGTGCCTTGTCCCAGACTGTGACCTGAGTCTCCCAATGCCCACCCCTCCCTCTCTCAGGTCCCCTGTGCTCTTGCAGGACAGAGACAGGCAGCAGGACCACAGGAGCAGCCCCCCAGGCTCGGGGTAAGAGGCCCACCCTGAGAGCCGGGCTCCTTTCCCCCACCAGCCGGCACAGGCCTTCGCTCTCCTCCCATGATAGCTGGCCCAGGAGGACCCAGCTAAACTATCCTGACAGGGCCCCAGGGAAGGTCAGCTGGTTCAGGCCACAGGCAATGCATTAAAAATACACTGGAAACCTTAATTAAACCAGTGAATCATCAGCCTGCGTGGTATGTGCTTGCACACTCTGACCAGAGGGGCGAGGTCAGCCTGGAAATCCTCAGGCTGGGTGAGCCATTGGGGCCCTCGCTGGCTCGAGACCGGTTCTGGGGGCTCCCAGCTCCACTCAGCCCAATCCCGAAGCCCTGGGTCCCCATTAGCTGATTGGGGTCCCCGGGCGGCCTCTGCAGCCTGAAGAAATCCAGGCTCGTCCTCAGCCCCCTCCTCCATCACTGACCCGATGCCCTTGGAGGTCAGAGTGGACTTGGGGTGTCAGGCCGCATCCCTGGAGGCCCAGTTACTGGAAGGTGCGGCCAGTGGAGTGGCCACACCAGGCCTCCGGGGAAGCCCTCCCCGCACAGCACGGAGCAGAAGGACGGACCGGCTCACAGCGGGGCTGCCCGTTGGGCCCCGGGCCCGCTCTGCTCCCAGGCGGCTCTGCTTGGGTTGCCGTACTGCCTCTGAGCAGGTGCTTTTCTTTTTCCCTCAGAAAGCTTCTGAACTAAAGCCGAAGCATTACTCACCTAACTCATCACCTGCCGATATTAACTTCCTCTCCCTCCTGTAAATCTCCCTCCGAGAACCAGCATTCCAGCCTCCACGCCTCCCCACACCCAAGGCTGGAGACCCAGCAGGCTGCCTTGCGTGTGCGTGCCTGTGTGTTCCAGTGTGTGCATGCATGTATGCATGTGAGAGCACGTGTGTGTGTGTGTGTGTGTGCATTCCATCCTCCGGCCACATCTTGCTCACTCCTAGCAGCTCATCTGGAACCCCTGGGGTTGCGTCCCCCAGGCGTGCCCTGTGCATGTTTCCTCATGGTAACGCTCCCAAGTGACAGCCAGCAGGAGGGCCACGCACTGGGACCACACACAGGTGCCCACCCAGCCCCGCTGCAAGGAAAGCCCTCTTATGCCCCCCCCCCCGGTGTCTGGATGGGTCACTGCTGACCCATCTAACCAGAACTTCTGGATGACAGGTTCGTTTTTGTAGTTACAAAAAAAAAAAAAAAAACACGTAAAGTAAAATGAAAATGTACCATCTTAACCGCTTTTAAGTGCTTACTGGCATTAAGTACGTTCGCGGTGTCATGCCACCATCCATCTCCGTCTTGCAAAGCTGGTTTAGTGAGGCGCTGAGAGTGTGGGCTGCTGGACTCACATCCTGGCTCTGCCACGCACAGCTGTGTGGCTTGGGCCATCGCCTAACCTCTCTGTGACCCTCATGTCTTGTCTCTAAGCAAGGATAACTGCTTAAAGAACTTTTTCATCTTGCAAACTGGAAACTCTGTACCCTTTCAACCCCCCGCCGCCAGCCCTGACAGCCACCCTTCTGCTTTCTGTCCCTATGAGTCTGACCACTTACCCGCCTCTGTAAGTGGGTCACATGGGCTTAGCCAGGCTGCGCCTGCCCCTCCCTGAATGCAGCGTCCTCCAGGGTCATCACGTCGGAGCAGGGGTCAGGGCTTCATCCTTGCTCGGGCTGGATCGCACCGTGTGGATGTGTTTTGTCTGCCTGGTCATCAGGCTGGCGGGTCGCTTGATGCCAGACTGTGGGGCAGAAGTGGTCAACAGTGGTGTCTCCCCACTGCCCTTCCCTTCGGGAGGCTGCAGACGCCTCTGTGCTCTGAGTACCAGGTGCCATGAGGAGCAGGGAGGATGGAGCCCTGCTTTCCCCCGCCTGTCCAGTACCAAACGCGTGTCCCTAGAGCCCAGCCCTCATGACAGTCCCCAGGAGGGTGTGCCTGGCCAGCCCAGAGGTGGGGCAGGAGCCTGGCCAGGGAAGAGCATGCCAGGCAGAGGCACCAGGTAGGGTCGCCTGCCCTGCTCCCTCCAGAACCCCACCCGGGACCCTTTCTCGCAGAGCCTGTCCCTGGGCCGGGAGCCCTGCTGACCCAGGAGCCCTGTGCACAGGGCCAGCCCCTCTGCACGCAGCTCCGTGGTGCTAAGCCCCGTCTCAGCCGTCGTGCTGCCCTGCTGCCGGCTGTATAGTGCACGGCCTGTAAAACAGACAGAGTGTCGGCGGGATCTACCGTCTGGGGGCCGGGCTTAGGGACCCTCCATCCGTCATGCCTCTCAGGGGGAGCACGTGCTGCCCACTCGGGCTCACAGGCCTTCTTGGGCTGGACCCCCTGCACCTCCTGCAACACTTTCCCTGAACTGTCTCTCATCAGGCAGTGGGAGCAGCTGACACGCAGGGGTGGGGGGACGAGGGACCCGGCAGGAGTAACAGGAAACAGAGGTGGTGAGAGCAGCTTTCCGGGAGCCCTCACCTGCTTCCAGGGGGAAAGGGCATGAAACGGGCAGCCCGGGGTCGATGGTTCCACACCCCCAAGCTCAGCCCGAAGGAGGAGAACCGCAGCTCTGACAGCTCTGGAGACAGGAGGAGAGACGGGGGACCCCTGACCTTCCGAAATCCCCGGTCCTGCCCTGGGTGCGAATCTTGGAGGTTGGGCAGGGACACAGGACTAATGCGGGGGGACAGGAAGGTGTCCCAACACCAGGGCAGACCCAGCTCAGTTTCCAAATGTGTAAAAGAGGAACAGAAAAGCGGTGCCCACCCAGGGAGCTGCGTGAGCCCACGGCAGGCAGCCCGCGGCCAGGAGCCCGGACATCCCGCTCAGCACACCGCCACGGAGCCCACGCCCCGTGGACCACCCTCCTCAGCACAGCCTTGTCCTTGGGAGGGAGGAATCTGCTAGAACTGCCCAGAGGCCGGTCAATGCTGACCCGGGGGGAGCTGAGGTGCCCTGGCTTCGCTTTCTCTTCCAGACACTTGGACTCGGCTGGATTCAAACAACATGGTTGCTGCTATAATTTCTATTACAGTTGACGTCGCCCAGCATTCGTGGTGCTCCCTGTGGGCCAGGCGCCGTGATAGTGTTTTCCATGGACCCCTCATTTGATCGCAGAGTGGCCTGGTAAGAGTCGCCGAGAAGGGACTCAGTCGCAGGGACACTGGCGCAGCCCCTGCTCCGTGTCTGGCCCGGGCCTGGGGTGGATCCAGAGGAGTCCGTGGCTTGGGGGCTGCGGACAGACACAAAAACCGACAAGCTCTCGCAGGATGCGGGCTGGCCGTTCGCTGTGCGGACGCTGAATGCTCAGGCCTGGGAAAGCTTGCAAAGGGGGAGGGATGTGGCTGGGGGCGCAGGGCTCCAGGTGGTCTCCCCCGGTCAGCACCCCACCCCAAACCGCTCGCCATCAGCACCAGAGGAAATGGAGGCTGCACAGCCCGGGAGCAGGGGACAGTGCAGTGGGGACAGACTGCCTTCGGCCGCTCACATCCCTCCAGGGCATCCGAATCCCAGCCTCGCCCACGGCCCTGCACAGCCGTCCTGGCCCAGCCGGGCGTCACACCCTCAGTTCCGGGGCCAGAACCTCCAGGTTACCCAGCCTGCTTAGTTCTGGTCCCCTGGCCTTGCTGAGACCACATGCCCTGCTCACTGGCCAGCCAGGGTCACCAGGACCTGTGCCAGGCTCCACGCTGTGGACCGTCCTTGCAGCCAGCACTCCATACCCACCAGGCAATGCAGCCCTGGGCCCTTCTCAGCCTCCCTGGGCCTCCCCAGTGGAGGGGGGTCAAGGAGACCCGGTTGCACCACCCCAGCTCCCGGAGCCCAGGGTGCAAGGGCCCCACAGTCTTCTGAGCTCTGGTGTCCTCAGCCTCGGCGGGGAGCGCACCGCCCCCACCCATGCTGTGCGGCCGGTCAGGAGGGGAGGCCCGCCCAGCCGCCCGGTGGCTCTTGCCGCCCTGGTCCACTAGGAGCTGTTGGCTTTGCTCGTCCGGTGCGCCAGCCCCGCCGTCCGTCTCGTATCAGAATCTACGGAGCCCTCGGCTCCTGCCCCCACAGGCCTGATCCGGTGGGTGTCACTGTGTCCCAAGCTGCCCCACCCCTCACAGGATGCTGGGCGACGCAGCGAGCTGGGCACTGGCGGGAAAGGTTGGCGTGTTCAGTCCAGGGCGTTTGCTGTGACCGTGTTGGAATCAGGCGGGGCCTCGGCCTGTGCCAGGGCGGCCTGCCTGCCGGTGCTGCTTAGCTGTGGCACGGGAGGGCAGGGGGCAGGCGGGGGGGCAGGGAGACGGTCCCAGGAGCCGCGAGTGGAGCCCTCTGCTCGCCGGGATCGTGCCGCGGGCACAAAGAAGCCCACCTGGGTCAGCTCGAGAGCTCATCTTTGGCTGACTGGAGACCCACGCGTGGGCCCACAGATACAAGTGCACTCATTCAGATAGGGTGCTGGCCACGAGCACACACGCATGCACACGTGTGTGAAGCCGTGAACGGGCAGCCCTGTGATGTCACCCAGAGAGGGTGGCCTCGTGGAGCTCGCAGGATGGACTCGGCCCCAGCCACACTCCTGAGTGAAACTACAAATTCCACGTCCAGGAGGAGGGAGAGCAGGTGCCGCGGCCGCTGCCGTCGGGCCAGTCGGATGGAGTCAAGCGGGCAGGGGATGGGGGCACAGTGACAAAGCTGGTACTCGGGGCTCCACAAGGCAAGGACCCCGTGGCAGCCAGCGGGCCCAGGGACACACAGGCCCCCACGCTGGGCCATGGCAGAGGCCTGGCAAAGGGGGCAGCGGGGGTCAGAGGCCACAGGGAGGAAGGACATGAGGGGATGCTGGCCGTGAGGGCCGGGCTGGCTTGCTTTTTGGGTCTCTGGACTCGGCCTCGGGGCTGGCCCAGACCTCGGGGTGGGAGGGGAGTTACCGTCCGATGGACCAAGGCAGGTCTGCCAGCATCCAGAGCTCTCACGAGCGCTGCAGGGAGGGAAGGCGCCGGGCTGGACATGGGGTCAGGGATGGTGGTGGCAGGAGGTGGAAGGAAAGCAGAGAGGATGCAGTTAGTGGTGGGTGAGGCAGCACAGCCGAGTGCCTCAGATGCCACGGAGGGGGACTCAGGAGGTCTTGGGGAGGGCACGTCAGGGGGGCAGGCCAGGCAGTGAGGTGGGCTGTGCAGACAGATCTCGATGGGAGGCCGTGGAGGAAAGAGCAGGCCTGGACCGGCATCCGGGCGCGGCCCGGCGGATGCGGGGAGCAGTGGGAACAGCCCGGGGTTTCTGTGCTGGCCGCCGAGACGAGGAGGAAGATGGAGCTGCTCTGGGAGGAAGACGACGGTGGGGTCTCTTTTGTGTTTAAGGTGTCCGTGGAACATTCCAGACACAGAACAGCTCCAGGCTGGAGGAGGAGACTGAGACCAGAGCGGGCAGGGGGAGGGGGAGGCCACAGGGAGCCCCTCAGGTGTGCCGGCTGCGTGGCCAGACGGGAGCTGAGGTCGGGAAGTGACCTGGCCTCCCTGCTGTGCTGGACAGGCCCTAAGGTGTCCCCGTGACCTCTGACGCCCGCTGTCCACGCCTTCAGTGTGGACACGCCTGTGACCAGGAGAACGTGGTCAAGGTGATGGGCTGTCCCTCCTAAGGTCTCACAGGGTCCTGGAGGACGCGTCCCGGCGGCAGACTTGCCCCGGGTGCCCTCCCTGCTGTCCCAGGGCGTGGGTGACCGTGTTGGCCGAGGACACGGGGCAGGGAGCCGAGAGCAGTGCCGCCCACGGTCCTGTGACTTTGGGGCAGTGGCCTCTGCCGCCCCCCAACCCCGGGCGTGGAAGCAAGCGCACCTGTTCAGCCCTCCAGGAGCCCGTGCACAGGGGACCCCACACGTCGGCTGGGCTCCTGACCCACGGAAGGTGGAGATGGAAGAGAACTGGGTGGTTAGAGCTGTAAGCACGTGACCACAGGTCGGCCGCGGGAGAACACAGGGGCGCTTGTCTTGGGGACAGTGACGTTCTCTTAAAAGCTGGCACGGTTGCCAAAAGGGGGCAGGGACAGAGATACAGGGAGGAAGGGGGAAGGGGGGTCGGGGAGGCAGCTCCTGCCAAGACCAAGCCTCCCCCAACCCCAGGCCAAGCCGAGGGCCAGAAGCTGGACTCCATGCAGGGGCCGCTCCCCAGTCCACAGATGGCAGAGCCGGGCCTGCCCTCACTGACCCCCTACCACCAGGGGAGGACCGCGGCCGTGCCACTCTCTGCCCGCCTGCCCAGGGCTCCCGTCAGCACCTCCCTGCTGGGTGCCCTCCCCGCCCAGCCCTGCACGGCCACCCCAAGACCCTCTGCGTGGTGGCTCTTCACAGGGGGCGTTCGGCCCAGCCGGCCACTGTCAGACGGTGCAGATCTCCATCCGGTCTGTGTCCCTCTGGTCGCTGTCCCCACCTTGAGCCAAGCCGCGGTCACCCGTGTGCTCTGGGCCCAGCCCAGAGCAGTAGCAGGAAACCTCCGAGATGAAGCCCTCCTGCAGGGAGGCTGTGGGACGAGTGGACGCCCTTCTGCCCAAAGACCACGCCGCTGATTTAGGAACTCCAGTAAACCCACTGGTGCTGATAGCTTGTTCCGTTCAAATTCCTGCAGTGATGGAGGGGGGACCACGCAGACCAGACCCGCATTTTCACTCTTTACTAAGAATCCAAACCTGATCCCAAGGCTATATCTGAAAAACCAAGAAAGAAAACGAGGGAACCACCTCAGACAGACGACCGATGAGCTGTGTTTCCTGACTCTCGGGCGGAAGAAACCCACAGCTGTTCTGCCCGAGTCGAGCCGACGTCCTTCTGCCCCAGCGGGGCCTGGCCTCCTGGCGAGAACCCCTCCTTCTCAGCCCCCACCGTGAAAGCCCGCTGGGGAGCCCCTTCCTGGGGTGGCCCTAGGGGGGCCGGCCTGCAGGCAGGGGGCATTGTGCATGGGGCACCTGGATGTGAGCAGCTCCGCTGACTCCAGGACCTTGGGCCCTTCCAAGCCTCGGTTTCCTCGCGTGTACAATGGGTATGAAACCTCCCTGCCTGCCCCACAGGCTGCTGTGGAGATAAAGGACCGGCTTTATGAAGAAGTGAATCCCACCTGCCCAGGGCAGGGCTGTGAGCTGCACGGCCAACCCTGAGCCCTCCTGGGCACCACGCCCTCCTCGTGGGTGGAAGGAGCTGTGGACCCCTCTGTGTCCAGTCCCCTGCGGGTGGTGGGGACAGGAGCAGGAAGCGGACAGAGATGGTGGGTGGAGAGGCCCCCGTGTCCTGCCCCCTCCCCCGTGGAGCCGGTGTGGGTGCAGTGGCCAGGGAGGAGAGGCCTGGGGCCAGTTAATGGAGTGTGGATTGACTGGACAGGAGCTGATTAGCTCTGGCATCTGGCTTCTCCTGAGCAGCGGCCGCAGGATCAATACTAATCCCTTGATCCCATTAGGGCCCCTGCAGGTCTCAGGGACGGCGTCCAGCCTCCCTCCCGGGCACTGTCTGGGGCTGGAGGGTAGAACTGGAGCCCTAACCGCACCCGCCTACTGTCTGCTGTTAACCCCTCCCCGTGTCCTGCTTCCTGCAGCCCCTGGCACCCCCGCCCGTCCTCTCACACCACCACCCGGTCCCCCACAACCCGGGCCCTGACATCTGCTCGGCCCCAGCGGGACTCAGGCTCCCGGTGTCGGGCCCGTTTCTTTCCTCCCGGGCACGGCAGTGCTCTCCTCACCACCTCTCCTCCAGTGACTCAGGACTGATGTCCTCAGGGGGCTGGGGGTCCCTTCTGGCGGTGAGTGATCCAAGTGTCCATAATGTTGGTTCCCAGCCTGTTGGCAACAGTTTCTGCTTGTTCTCATCATCACGGAATATGACATAAACCAAGAAACACGAGCTGGAAAGAAAGAAATGTGTCGTTCCTAGGAAAACTAAGCTGAATGCTCTCAGAAGATTCCATGAGGCGAGTCTAGGGAAAACGTTCTCCAAATGAGGTGAAGATTGGTGGGAAACATAACAATTCTAAAGGATGCGGCGCAGGTTCCTCACCGAGTGTCCCAAGGTCTTGGATCACTTCCGAGAAGTCGTCGCTGAGGCCAAAGGCGGTGTGCCCAGCGGGGCGACTCCCAGAGGGTGGCGAGCTCCCAGGACAGGCCTCAGCCCCGCTTCCCAAGCGGGCAGTGCCACGCTGGCCAGTGAAGAGCGTGTGGTCGGGGACAGGACCGCTGATCGTGCAGTTGTCGGGACACGTGCAGTGTCCGCATCACCTCGAAGGACTCTTCACCCCGCGGCCTCCTGTGACCGCCACCGTCCCGGGCTTATGGGCACCACGGCTCCTATCCTGCTCCAGAGGCGAGGGCTGGGGTGGTCTGTGTGAAACTGACCTCCGCCACACACATGCACACGCCATCTCCGGAGCACCTCCCTGAGGGATGGGACGGAGCCGTGTGAAGCCCCTTTCCCTGCTGCCGTGTGGTCCAGGGAATCCAGCAGGGCCTTGCCCACCACCGATGCTGAACTAATATTTGCTGAATGGAATTAAACCAGCCTCCTCCGCAGGTACTGGGACGCCGGTGAGGTTTTCGTCTGAATCCTGCAGCTCAGGAGGCAGCCTATCCATGCATTTGGAATCGTCCAGCCTGGAAGCCAACCTTGCCCTGGCCCTGCCTCCCCAGGCCCAGCCTCTCCTGTCCAGCCTGCCCGGCTACAGCCCAGCCTTGGACACATCGGGGCCCCCCATCTGGGTCCCAGACACCCCCTGGTTCTCACAACCCATGACACCCTAAAACCCATAGGCAAATTCCTATAACTAGGTCTCCCCAGACGTGGCCAGTCTCCAGGGCTGCTTGGCCCATGAATCAGCTGTTACACTGGCCTCTTGCTTTGACTTTGGCCTTGAATGCCATCCAACCCCGTTTTCTCACCAGAGCCCTGTCTTAACCTCAAGGTGCTAAAATGGCAGAACTGAAACTTCATAAGAACCTCCCAGTCCAGCCCTGTGTGTGGAGATGGGGGTGGAGGCCGAGGAGGACAAGCAGGGCCCCGGGGGCAGCAGCCAGAGCACTGTCCCGCCCCCTCACGTCCCCTGTGCCGTCCCATGGGGCTCACACGCCCCTCGGCACAGCCTTGTCTGTGTCCAGCCGAGGCCCCCCGTCTGCACTTGCTGAGGGGCTGGGCGGCGGGGGCCAGTCACGGACACGAACTGCGGTGGCTGGTGGGGAGTCCTGGCCTCGGCGGACACCGGGCCCCACCCTCGCTCTCACCGGCAGGACCTCGCTTCAAGCACGGCAGTCTCCCTGCCGCACCCCTCCTCCTGGCTCTGGGTGCGGCCGAGCCCCTCCTCCATCTTTGCACTGACTCCTCTGCCCGTGGCCACCAAGGGCCCAGGGCGGCCCTGGGTCTGCGGCTGCTTGAGCCTGGACCACAGGCAGGCTGCCCGCCACCCCTCCAGGGCCAGGCGGGAAAAGTGGGCCGAGGCCAGTGGTCATCCTTGCAGCCCCGTCTCACACTTGGGCCTCTGGGTCTGAGGTAGCTTCCGCTGCTCCCAGCCCAGGTCCCCCCCAGGCCTCTGCTCCCTGACGCCCAAGCCCAGGCCCCATTTCCCTCAGACCCGCCCCCTGCTGGCCAGCTGGTGCTCTCCAAGGCTGGGGGCTCTCCCTGCTCTGCTTCATAACCGCCTGGTAATTCGCTCCCTGATTTTGCTGCTATGCTTATAATAGCCTCCATTAAAGTTATGGGGTTTGCAAGCCGTAATGGCTTCCAGAGTAATTAATGCACAACTGGGTTTATGGCTAAGTTTATTTTTAGAGCTTTTCTGCCCGCCCCACCCGCTTCCTTTCATAGAAGTTTTGACCAGATAGAGCGGATGGGATCAGAGCCTCCCTCCAAGGCCCTGGCGTCCACGGCCCCCCTTCCTCTCCTAGTACCCCTCCTGCTCCCCCAGGGGCGTGCTGGGCCCTGCAGGGGGCCTCCCGGAAGGGGCTCTGGGGCCTGACCCTCCTTCCCGAGCTCCTGATGCAGCTCAGACCCAAAGGGCCCGGATTCGGGTCTGGCTCCACTGCATGCCGACGGTGACTTGGACAAGATGCAGACCCTCACGGCCTCTGCAAACTCCAGGTGGAAGGGGTCGAGGTCAGCGCCTGCGGCCCAGGCGTTGCGAAGACTGAACGTGGAGTGTCAAGTGCATCTCTGGCCCCACAAATGCTCCCCACCAGCTGTTCTTTGCTCAAACTGCAGCCCGGGCGGCCGAGGGAGGGGCAGGTGCCGGAGGCTGGAGGCTGCCCCAGCGCAGCTGCCTGAGTGCCAGGGCAGGCCAGCTCCCCATGGCTTCCCCGCCGGAACCAGAGCCTCCCCAAGACCAGGATGCCTGGAAAAGCTCCAAGGCGATCACAGGACCAGAGGAGACCTCCCAGCCAGCCCTACTGGAAGCGCCTCTGACCCCCATCACGTGGCCTGAGACAGCCCCGCCAAACCGAGGCCCCAACTCAGCCCTTCGCAGCCCTGCCTGTGGCCTTGGGCAGGGGCTGGGCGGGGATGTAGCACGAGCTCACGCAGCACAGGAGACCCAGACAGGCACCCTGGGTGGGACTCTGGGCTCCCACCTGCTCGGGCCACGACAAGGAGTGTGGAGGAGACAGCTCGCACCCCAGGATCATTCCCTGCTCTGTGCCTGCACCGTTTAACCCCGGTGGCAGGGGGCAGGCCGTGCACCACCTGACTCCAAGGAGGCTGTGGAGCCAGGGGTGGCAGGGGCAGCGGGGCCACCCCGGGAGACCGCAGTGCCTGTCACTGGAAGACAACACGGTTCTTGCACCAGGCATGGGGACTGCTGGCAGAGAGAGGACCAGGCAAGGAGGAGGACGCACTGCCTCCAAAACGGGAGCCCAGATCCTGCTCAGCCCTGGCTCTCAGCTCTGCGGGAGACGGATGCGCGTCTGCGGGGGGCTGGGTGGGCAGCGAGCGGCCTCGGGGGCTCGGCGTGCCGGTGCTGGGCACTGGGGTGGCCCACACACCGGGACAGGCCAGGGCCGCCCATGGCTGTCCTCCCTCACGCCTCCCCCTGTGGACCCCAGCTGCATCTTGCACGGCACTCAGCTCAGAAGTGAGGAGGAAGGTGAACGTTGGGATGTGACAGTTTCCATGGCGGTTCGGAGGCTGAGCGCCTGTCTCCTGGCACGTGGGCAGCCGGGCCAGAGGGGAACTCTACCCACAGGGCACCTCTCCTGGAGCTCCTGGAGCCCCTGCTGCTGCCATTTGAGTGCCACCTCCCCGGAACGTGGCAGCCCCACCGGGAGCACGTCTCCTGGCTGACGCCCAGCTGCAGCGCCCGGCCTCCGCCCTACCTCCGCGGGCTTCGCAAGAATAGATCGTGTCCGGGTCCACTCCTTAATCCAGGCTGTGAAATAACCACCTGGGCACGAGCCTGTGACCATCACAGCTGCTGACTCGTTCCGAGCGCTTGCTGTGTCCATCTGGTGCCAGCCCACGGGCTCCACGGGTGTTAACGCATTTAATTCCCAGAAGCCTTGGGAAGTAGGTGCTGAAGGCGCCCATTTCATAGATGAGAAAACTGAGGCACAGAAGTGAGTTGGGGTTAAACCCAGGCAGGTGTGTCTGAACCCTGAGTGGACAGCACCCACCGCCACCTGTGAGGACAGAGGCTGGCCGCACCCCACGGACTGGCAGAAGCCAGGTTCCACCCTGAAAACGCGATGCTGTGCGTCCCGAGCCGGCCAGTGGGGACCTGTTCTGCCCAGGTCTCTGGCCGCCACCTTTGCTCTCTCTTGCAGGTGTCCACCCCGCAGGGTTCCTGACCCACCTCAGAAGGCAGCACCCACCAGACTCCGGTAGGGCCGGACTCCGCAGACCTGCTTCGGCAATGGGTGGGTTGTGAGCGTGGTCAGGCCTGCTGGCCAGCATTCAGCTTCCCGCTGCCCCGTGCCTGGCCCACCCGGCCCATTCCTGTTCTTTTCTCCCCTGTGCTCGCCGCCGTCCGCTGCCGTCGCTCAGGTAACGAGGAGCTGTGGGCCCAGCCAGCCTTGGAGATGCCGAAGAGACGGGACATCCTTGCGATTTTCCTCATCGTGCTGCCTTGGACGCTGCTGGTCACCGTGTGGCATCAGAGCACCACCGCGCCCCTGCTCACCGCACACGAGGGTGAGCCCCCGCCCGGCCCAGCCGCCGGGCTTTGCTGATGGGGTGACCACAGCCAGGGCTTCTGGAGTCCTGACTCTCACCCGCTCGGTAGCTGGGGAACCGAGGACGAGCCAGGCTGATGACCGTACCCTCGTGGGCGGGGGGGTCTCGGCCCGTTTGGGGCTCTGATGATGCCACACATACAGGCACAGACTCACGGGGCAACTCTGCACCTGTTCCCAGGACGTGCACCCGGGAGGGCTCAGGGGTGGGTGGCCAGGATTCCCGGCCTGCGTTGTTTAAAACCTTTCAGGGCGAGTGTGTTGTTCGCTCCTCTTTTCCTGATCAGGAAGCCCTGATCCAGTGCCACCTGCTGAAAACAGGCTGGACAGAGGCAAGTCCCCCGGAGCCGGGTTAGAACTGGCTCCGTCTGGCTCCCAGCCCAGAGCTTTTCCCTCTCACACCAGGGCCCCCTATGCCCCAAACCCGTACACGTGCTCATCCCCCCGCGCCTGCCCCTCACGGCCAGTCTCCAGTCCCACACTCCCCCCCTCTCTGTTCGATCCCTTCTCCCATGGGAGCCCGGGGAGCCTGATGAAACGCTGAGGTGCCCAGGCACGTCCCAGGGAGAAAGCTGACAGGACTGGGGTGGGTGGGGGGATGCTGGGAATCGGTGATTCGGGTGCAGGCAGGGCCAAGAGCCACAGTCTGAAGCTGGGCTGCTCCACAGTTACACATTGGGGCATGCTCAGCCCCGGTGGGTCCTGAGGCTTCCGTGAGGAAGGGCCAGGCTGAAGGTGGCTAAGTGCCCACTGCCTGCAGGGGCACCTGGAGCTGTCCTCCTCCCAATCCAGCACCTCTCCTTGGTGCTTACTTTTGTTTTTTTTTTGTTTTTTTTTTTTTTTGTGGCCATGCTGCTGGGCCTGTGGGATCTTAGTTCCCCGACCAGGGATTGAACCCAGGGCCTGGCAGTGAAAGTGTGAGCCCTAACCCCTGGACCGCCAGGGAAGTCCCTGGCGCTTATCATTTTAGAGTTGTCACCCAACAGCACATCACTACATTTACCACATGTAAAGGGACATAATACCACGTGGCTTCCATTCTCGGCAGGGCTCTGGGGTCAGAGACGCCAGGCTGCTTCGCTCAGCACTGCCCTTCCTGCCTGAGGACAGGGAACTGGCATCCACTCTCCCCAGAGCAGCCAAGACAGACAGAACGAAGGCAGCAGCAAAGGAAGTTAGGGAGGCCTTAGGACCCAAAGGCGGCAGAAGCCCTGACCCAGCCCTGTCGTAGGCACGGAGAATGTACCAGGGCACAGACCTGCCGCCGCCGGTGGGGGTGATTTGAGCGGCAGAAAGGGACAGGGAGGGAGAGGGACTCTCAGTGTCCTTCCCGGGCCTTGGTTTCCAAAACTTTACTCACGGCAGGATAAACTAAACTTTACTTATACCCTGGTCAGAAGCTGCTCTCCTCAAGCTTGTTGTCTTTCACAGTCTGACCCAAAACTCCTCCTGCAAGTGCCCTTGGCTACCTGCATCTGCGCTAGTCTCCCGACCCTGCACCCACGGCCCAGGCGCAGGCTCCCACTACCCCTGTGTGTCTCGTCGTGGGTGTCTGGTTGGCCTTTGGGAGCTCCCTGAGAGGCGGGAGCACGTGTGTCCCCGCCCCTCGGTGCCCAGCGTCCAACCCCACGCCAGCACCCAGGCTAACAAGAACCATGGGAAGGAGGGAGGGGGCGGCAGCTGGCTGGACCCCACTTCGCCCCCTGCAGGTAACCACTCACGCCATCCTTTCCATAGTTGCAAGAAGCCATGAGGAACAGGGCCGCTTACCAGGGATGGTGAGCCTCGGGGCAGAGTTACGAGCCCTTTAACCCACATGCAGCTCGATAAAGGAGATGCAGGTATTGGCTCCATTTTGCAGTTTCTTAAACTGAGGCACCAGAAGCCAAGCACCCTGCTCACGGCCGTATGGTTAGTACAGAGTGGCGCAGGGTCTGAGCCCAGGCACTCAGATCCCTAGGTCAGTCCTCTGACGCTTGCCACCTCCTGCTGAGATGGTGTGAGAGCAGTGAGGGGCCCACAGCCTTTCAAACAGGAAGACACACCTCAGAGAGAAGGGACTCTTTAAGAACAAGCATACCCGTGGCGGCTTCCCTGGTGGCGCAGTGGTTACGAATCCGCCTGCCAATGCAGGGGACATGGGTTCGAGCCCTGGTCCGGGAAGATCCCACATGCCGCGGAGCAACTAAGCCCGTGCGCCACAACCACTGAGCCTGCGCTCTAGAGCCCGCAAGCCACAACCACTGAGCCCGCATGCCACAACTAGTGAAGCCTGAGCACCCTAGAGCCCATGCTAGGCAACAAGAGAAGCCACCACAATGAGAAGCCCACGCACCACAATGAAGGGTAGCCCCCGCTCACTGCAACTAGAGAAAGCCCGCGCCCAGCAACAAAGACCCAACGCATTTTTTTAAAGTAAAAATTTTTTTAAAAAGATATGAATCAACACCATTTAAAAAAAAAAAAAAAAAAAAGAATACCCATAGGCTGATTTCCCCTCATGAGAGGACTGCTGGCTTTGCCCATGGGGAGAATGTCCAGGATGCAAGAGAGAGCTTGGTCATTAGAGCCGCCCCAGCGGGCGCAGGGTGCTTTCCGGAGAGAGGGGCTCTCATCCCTGTGAGTGTGTCACAGAGGCCAGGCCTCTGCCAGGTTTCACACACGCCTCTCCTGGGGTCCTTGGGGACACATGGGCACACATGGCTGGGTGTGGGGCAGGTAGGGTTCCAGGTGGCTGAAAGAGTGTGACCGGAAAGTGCAGATTAGGAGACAGACACCAAACCCCAGAAGAGCTGAGATGGGTCTCCACCCTCTGCCCCTTTGCACAAATGTGAGAATAAAGTCAGCGACGACAGGCACAGGGTTCAGAATTATCTTGCCAGCTATGGGCAACACCCTAGAAGAAAATGCAGTAGTTAAGTATCAGATACTCTGCACCAAGATTCAGTAAGCCCCGCTTGACTCCAGGGTTTGTGAAAAATCGGGGCGAGGTCACCGCAGACTCCCGGGTCCACGGTGTGCTGTAGCCACGACAGCACTAACGCTGCCCTCCGGCATGGGAGGCAGTGCCCGGGGCTCTGCAGCCCCAGCCGGTGCGAGGCAGTGCAGTCAGCTCTGGCCAGGTGTGAAGGGTATAGGGTGGTAAGGAGAGGACACTTTGTCACATAAAACCCGAACCGCGGATGCAATCTTGGAATTTGGCCAGTTGCCGTCAAATAGCTACAGAGCTGTCAAATGGGAGAAGGAGGGAGAGGTTATTTCTGTGTCATCTCGGGAGTCACAACTAGCAGAACCCAGGGGAGGATGTCAGGCAAGCAGCCTTGACCGCCAACTTCAGCCCACAGGGGACCAGGCAGGGATGCGCTGACGTTCCCGCGGGTGGAGCAGAGGAGAGCTGCATGGGGCGGGGGGGCCGAGGTACTTGCTGCGGAGCTGCCCACACCGCCCCCCCTCCAACCCGCAGATGACGGCAGCGATCCCCGACGCGAGGCGCCACCCGGCGTGGACCCCAGGGAGTACTGCATGTCCGACCGCGACATCGTGGAGGTGGTGCGCACCGAGTACGTGTACACGCGGCCCCCGCCCTGGTCCGACACGCTGCCCACCATCCACGTGGTGACGCCCACCTACAGCCGCCCGGTACAGAAGGCTGAGCTGACGCGCTTGGCCAACACACTGCTGCACGTGCCCAACCTGCACTGGCTGGTGGTGGAGGACGCACCGCGCCGCACGCCGCTGACCGCGCGCCTCCTGCGCGACACCGGCCTCAACTACACGCACCTGCACGTGGAGACGCCGCGCAACTACAAGCTGCGCGGGGACGCGCGCGACCCGCGCATCCCGCGGGGCACCATGCAGCGCAACCTGGCCCTGCGCTGGCTGCGTGAGACCTTCCCGCGCAACTCCAGCCAGCCCGGCGTCGTGTACTTCGCGGACGACGACAACACGTACAGCTTGGAGGTTTTCGAGGAGGTGCGCGATTCGTGGACGTATGTGGGGCCCGGGGAGGGTGCGGACCCGGCGCGGCCTTCAGCCCCGGCTGGCGAAGGGGGAGGAGATCGGCCTTGGCCGCAGCCCTGGCTTCCGGGCACTGTCTGCGTGAGGGCTTCCAGTGGGGGGACAGGGAAAGGGGGTTCCTTGTCGACTCTCTGAGTGTGCTCCGGGTCTGGGAGTCACGACAGTGTGGGGGGAAGGGGTCATTTCAGACTCTAAATTGGGGAGACAGAAGTTTTGCAGCCAAGGACAAAGAGGGCAGGTCACGTGACAAGGCGAGTATCAGCTGGTTGGAGGGGTGGCCTTGCCCACAGCCCAGGCGTGCTCCTCCGCAGATGCCCACCCCGAGCAGCCCGGGTGCCCCGACTCCCATCCCCGCCCAGGCGCCCTGACCCTTCTCCTTCTGTAGATGCGCAGCACCAGGCGGGTGTCCGTGTGGCCCGTAGCCTTCGTCGGCGGCCTTCGGTACGAGGCCCCGAGGGTCAACGGGGCCGGGAAGGTGGTCGGCTGGAAGACTGTGTTCGACCCCCACCGGCCGTTTGCAATAGACATGGCGGGGTTTGCGGTCAACCTGCGGCTCATTCTGCAGCGAAGCCAGGCCTACTTCAAGCTCCGCGGCGTGAAGGGAGGCTACCAGGAAAGCAGCCTCCTGCGAGAACTTGTCACCCTCGGTGACCTGGAGCCCAAGGCGGCCAACTGCACCAAGGTAAGCCCCTCAGCAGAGCTGACAGCTGCAACGCAAGCTTTCTCCAGCCCACAAAGCCCTCCCTCTAGGTCAGGGAGAAGGAAACAGGGCCCCAGACAGCCTCCCAAGACGGCAGCTTATCGCCCTTCAGGAGCCACGGTGATGGCAGGTGGGGGAGCAGGGAGGGGCGACCGGCGAGACAGAGCCCAGGACTGAATCCCTCCCTCACCTCGAAGCAGCTGGGCTCCACGACCCTCCTGCCAGACACACCTCCATGTGTGCACACACATGCACAGACACGGGCACACACACACACATGCATGGAACATACATGGGTGTGCGTATGCACAACACAGGCACACGTATACATATGTTCATGCATGCACGCGCGCGCGCACACACACACACACACACACACACACACGCTGCTTCAAGTTTGGACTTCTCCAGCCAGGGCCTGGGCTGTCACTTAGCTGAGCTGAAGGTCCCGGAACTCTCTCTCCCTCTGGACCCATCAAGAAATGCAGGGGAGGATGAGAAGCAAGAGGAAACCTTGAGACCTGTTTGTCTCTTTTCTGTAGCTGTAGACTTTCTGTTTCCAACAGATATTTTGAATGCAGCCTATGTACAAAAAGCAAGAATGAGGGCGTAGGTAGAAACAAAGAACAATGGAGAAAATCTTGCTGGAACAAGGGCAGAAGGAGAGGGGGCGGGGTGGGAGGGCGAGGCCAGGGGCCTGCCCCATGCGGCCTCACGTCTCTGAACACACAGATCCTGGTCTGGCACACGCGGACGGAGAAGCCGGTGCTGGTGAACGAGGGGAAGAAGGGCTTCACTGACCCCATGGTGGAGATCTGAGCCCCAGGACACAGGTAGGGGGATGCAGGCAGGTGACGCACTGGGCGGGCCACCCAAGCTTGGATGCAGAGTAAATCCGCCAAGACTTCTCCTCTTAGCCTTTAATCGTGAAGGTCAGAGCAAATGCCCCGTGGAGTAGAGGAGGCATAGCTGAAGTCGACAGGAGCCAGCCTCCCCCCGTGGCTGGGTGGTTCTTCCACCAGCTGCTTGGAAGGCCTCACCTTCCAGGCACCGCCTGGTGACAGCTCCCTGTCATCACCACTGTTATCCTGGCCACCAGCCGGTCCCCTTATGAGGCGCTGCGGTGTGGACCCGCCCAGGCTCTGTCTCCTGCAGGTGCCTCCTCCGTCCTGGTGAAAGCGTGGACCGAGGAGCCTCGCCTGACTCCCAAGCTACCACTTTCCTCGGTTTGACCTTTCTTTCTGTAGGCCTCAGTTTCTTCATCTGCAGAATGGGTTGTTGAGGCACCAGGAACAGTCAGGCACATAATACGTCCTGCCTAAGTGTTGCTATTTTTACTTGTTTGATTCTTTTTGGCCAAGCCACGCAGCATGCAGGATCTTAGTTCTCCAACCAGGGATCGAACCTATCCCCCCTGCAGTGGAAGCGCAGAGTCCTCACCACTGGACCTCCGGAGAAGTCCCTTTATTTGGTTAAAACCCTGTATTGCTGTAGGTCACAGGCTCCATCTGTGTTTTAGAGGCAAAGGAATGAGGTGGAGTAAAGCTGAAGTGAATTGTGCCAGGTGATTGGCAAAGCCAGGAATTTTCTATGAGCTTCTCTGTGATCTCATCAGAGGTGGGAGCTCAGACAGTGGGACACACCTCTGTCCTCTGGCCTTGGAGTCAGGCTGAAGCTTCTGTATCACCTGGGCAATGGCCCTGCCCACAGGGGACCGCAGGGGGTCTGCTTATCTTGTCCCCTGAACTTAGAAAATCACCTCAGTCGCTGCCACTGAGACTGTGTCGGGACAGAGCATCACTCCCTGCCTCTCCCGCTCCCGGCCTCTCAGTGGGACCCGGGGGTGGGTTCTGCGGAGCCCCTGGGTGACGCTTCAGGGGCCCAGGATCCAGCGGCTCCCTCACGCCTCCCCCATTCTTCTCCCCGTCACAGGAGCCCCCTTCTCAGACCTGCTCCTGGCCACCTGTGCTCCCCACGCGGGTGGTCCCTCCGAGGCGGACTCCTGTGGAATCGCCGTCACCCTCCTTTCTACTCTGGGGCCTTCAGAGAGACCAGCCTGCTGCCAGGACAAAGGACGGAGACCCTAAAGCACAGAAACCCCAGACCTGTTGTTCTGTTCCATCTGCCCTGGCAGGGCCGGCCGGGGCAGACACCATGGGCCCCAAGCCCGGGAGTGATGCCAGGCTGGGAGGGGGCGAAAGACCCCAGCAGTCCAGCAGAGGGCTCCCCAGCTCCCCCTCGAGGCCCCACGACCACACAGGACACCTGGCCAGGGACTGCGAAAGACGGCAAGCAGCCCCCACCCCCGGCATCAGGAACGAGCTGCTCCGAGGAGATGCAGCCCCTCCGGCCGGCTTTCCTCTGGCTCCTGCTTGCGGAGCGTAAGGCTCTCTGTGCTCCCGGCAGGCGGCCAGCCCTGTGTGCGGGGAGTCAGGCTGCCAGAGGGCTGCTCTCCCCATACCTCAACCTCGTGGAGGGAGCAGAGCGCCCTCCCCGGCTCTCGTCCCAGCGCAAGGAAGGAGGTGGGCCCTCCACCCAGCACAGGGTATAGACCACACGGCACCTCCCCCACGCCCACTGGGCTCCGGGCCCCTCGCCTGGGCTGGGACTGGGGAAGCAGGAGCCCCCAACCCAGAGCCATGAGAACCACAGGCCTCAGGGGCTCGAGGGAGCAGGTGGGCCAGGAGGAGAGAGGAGGGGCCCGGGCGGTCCCAGGGCTCCTCCCTGCCCCTGGCTGGGGGACTCTGGATTAGCAGAGGGGTTTAAGGAAGGGGGCAGAGATGATCTGGACCCCGAGGGCAGGATACCTGAGCACACACTGCTTTGGAAATCATGCGATTTACACACCGAGTGGGAAGTAAAACCTCCCTTCTCCCTAAACTGGGGGCGCGAAGAGCAAGCCGGCCTCATGTCCGGCCGCCCAGCCGCCCCAGACAAGGAACCGTGTGCGGCCCTCAGCCAGGAGGAGAGGTGCCTGTCTCCCTGGCTTCCCGACGGGGCCGGCCCTCCGCCGGTCTCCACTCACACTCCTGAGCGTTGGAAGCACAATTTTCCTCCCCTGTGGAGGCAGAGGAAGGGCCTGAGCCCGCTGAACAGGTGTTTACTTTTAACCGCTAATAGCCCCTACTCCACTTAGACTCATGGGATGGGTCTGCGGGCCATGGAGAGCCCACTCCTGGGTGCATGGGTGGGTGGGCAGTGGGCCGCAGCCCAGCGACCTAACATTCACGGAGTATCGGCTGCCTGTTTTTGAAGTGGATTTAACTCCTCAGCATAGTCACGAAACCTTCGAGGGAGGGCTCATGTCCCTGAGGGCCCTGAGCCACCTGCAGGACGTCCCACACCCATGGTTGCCTGAGAACCACCTGGGAACCACCTGGGTGGCGGGGGAAGGGAGGGTGGGCGAGGGCGGGCACCGTCGAGCGAGTGAACTCATGCAGGGCACTACTCTGCCTCACTCGCCGGGACCAGCCCCAAACGCAGGGGCGGCTTGGCTGGGCTCGGGCCGCCTTGGCCCGGAACCCAGGGCTCGTTTCAGGAAACTTGGTAACGACAACATGGTCTCCTCTTTTCTTTGGCAGATGGTGTTTCTATTGTTTTCACCTAATACCCTCTCTTAGCTGCACGTGTTTATTTATAATTACAACCCGATGGACTGCAGCTTTCGCCTTCACTGGGAATGAGTTTGCTATGAATCAGAACTGGGTCCATGGCTAGTTTGTTTTCCAAACGCAGTGTGTTCCCTGCTCCCCCCTGTACAGGAGTGGGGTGGGGGCCGGAGGACAGAGACGGGGAAGGTGGAGCCCCCAAGCTGCACTATCGGGTCTGTTTTAATTTAACTGTATTTAATTTGTTTTGAAATTAAAAGTCAAATATGGTTTTTAACAGTCTTAATCCTCCTCAGCCCTGTCTTAGTTTTCCTCATTCATTTAACCGTCCAACCTGTACTATCAGGTCCCTTGGGGGGACACGCCTCGTTCCTGGCACAGCACAGGGCCGTGGAAGCCAGAGCTCTGCCTGCCCAGGGCTGCCTTCTCCGGAGAGGACACAGATGCTCGGGGCCAGGGTGCTCCGACAACCGTCATCAGTTCCAAAGTGACGGATGAGGCAAGCGGGGCGGAGTGCAGCTGGGGAGGTGCTGGCATCCCACCTGGGCCGTCAGAAAGGCCCCCCTGGCCAGGTGGCCTCCGAGCCGACGTGCAGAGAACTGGGTCCAGGAAAGAGAAGCTCCCCCCGCGGGAGAGCGCTTAGCTAACAGGCCACTGAGGGCAGCTCACTGGGGGTGGGGGGTGGGTCACACGTGGGAGCAGGGGGCACAGACACTCTGCTCCAGAACCAGGGCGAAGCTTGCAGCTAGGGAGTGAACCAGAGGCTGTCGGAGGGTTTGCAGCAGAGGACGGACCCAGTCTAACCGGCCTTTTAGAAGAAGCGCTCGCTTCCTGTATTGCCAACAAACAGGACACGGGCAGGTGGCCCGAGACAACGGTGAGTCGGACGAGGCGCAGCCCTGACGAGAGGGCAGCGGGCGGGCTCTGGACACGGGTCAGGAATTTGCTGATGGGCTGGACGTGAGGTGCAAGTACAGCCACGAGTTCCCAAGACAGAACAGAACTGTATCCACTGCTCCGGGCAGACTGCAGGGGACAACGTGACAGTAAGTTTGGGGTCATGTGCTTGTTACACTCACAGGAGAGGTGAGTGGACAGTGGTGCCTGGAGCCCCGACGGGGATGAACGTGGGAGAGAACGAGTGTGGAGACTGCTGTCAAGGCCCGTGGGCGAGGCCTCCACACCGAGTGAGGGCAGAGGCGGCCTGGGAGCAGCCTGAGATGCCCAGCACCTGGAGGCCGGGGTGACGAGGAGGGCATTGCCTGCCAAGGTGCCTGGACAGGAAGCTGGGGTCACTGGGCAGGCAGGTTGGCCCAGGGACCTCACCCAGGAAGGGCCGCACGTCTGCGAGCAGGTGGGTGCGGAAAAGCAATGCCAGGGGACTCTTCATCACATAGACGGCGTCACCCCGAGTCTTCCAAACCCAAGCTCCGTGCACACTCCCCGGCGGAAGCCCCCCACACGCTTCATGGGACGCGGCATAAGTCAGGCAGGGTGGCTCAGCGCCCAGGCTGGCCCCGTCCACAGAGCCCGCTCTCACCGCCCAGCCCCGGGCTCCCCGTTCAAGGCGGCACAGGAAGAGCTGGTGAGTTTGGACAAGATCAGGGACTGGGACCCCCAGCCATGGTCCACCAAGTTCACTTCAATAAGCTCCACTTCTCTGCCCCCAGCGGGACCCTTGGGCCCAGCCCCCTGTGACCGTCTGCCCTTGACCCGGCTCCACTCTTTGGGCCCAGGGGCTGCGCACCACTGCCCCCGTGCAGACCCCTCCTGAGCCAAGCACGGGCTCCCGGCCGTGGGGAGAAGGGCGCTGCTGGGAGGCTCTCAGCCTGCTGTTCCCCACCCGGTCCCCACTCCCGGAGGAATCCGCTCTTCCACTTGGACTATGAATGGAGATCGTCCGTTTGTGGCAGGAGGATCCAGACGTCGCTGGGGAGGCAGACTCAGCACTGTGGCCAGCGCACGTGCCGCTCCTGGCCACCCAACACGGCCCCACCCTGCCCACCACACCACAACAGCCGAGTCTTCGTCGACACGGCGACGGCCGGGCTAGCGTCTGCCCGGCACAAGCGGGGTCAGAGAAACACCACCAAGGAGGATGAGATGCAACTCTGTGGCTTTACCGCAATTCAAGGCAGCGAACCTGAGCCCTAACACGGGACTCATCCCGTGGGGGCTTGTCTGGGGTCTGGACGGACAACTGGAAGGAAGGCTGCCCCTAGCCCGCCGCCTGGCCCAGGGCGGGGGCCCCGGGACCCCAATACTCCTGCCCAGGCCCCTGCGACCGCACCTTCTGCCCACAGCCTCCTGGACCCTCCGGAGCAGCTGCCTCTCCTCCTGGGCTGGCACTGCCCCTCGTGGAATGAGAGGGAAACATGCTGTCTTGGGAGGTAAGGCCCAACATTCCTGACCGTCAGAGGCGATCCAAGCGGGGTGGAAGGGGGCCGGGGTCCCTCCACCGCACCGACTTCCTCCCTGGATGGCGGAGAAGGCTGGCCCAGGTGCCCCCACCCTCCACAAATGGTGACGCGCCCCCCGGCTCAGAAACAGGGCCCACGGGGACACTCCGAGCAGACTGTCCAGGAGCTGTGCCCCACTCACCCCCACGGGGGACAGTCCCAGCCAGACCCCCCATCCCGCCCGCGGGAGCAGTGAAGGTGGACGGCAGCAGCCACAGAGCCGGGAAGCTCTTCGGGGAGGGGCCCTCCCTCGCCCCCAACCTGCTTCTCCGGTTGTGCAGGGGAGGGTCTGGACTGCAGCCGTGGGCAGGAGGGCCTGCTGTTGCCCTGCCAGGAGGCCTGGGGGCTGCTCAGTTCAGGTACTGGTGCCGGCCCAGGCAGGGCGTTTCCGTGAACTGTATCACCGGACCCGCCCTCTTCTCCTCGAAGACAATGACCTGGGGACACGGCCAGTCTGTCCCGGAGCCAGATCGGGCCCGTCAGAACTTCTGTCCTCTCCTGCCCACCAAGGGCCCCCGGAGAAACACCGTGAGACAGGGAGGGCAGGGATGAGAAGGGGTCCCAGGAAAAGTGCTCCCACCTGGTTGAGGCCTTGGTCCAACCAGGCACCTGGGAGGTAGAGGGTCTCCTGGGGCCCGATGTTCCAGGAGCGTCCAAGGTTTTGGCCGTCGATGAATACAACCCCCTTCTCCCAGCCCTTTAAGCAGAGGAGGGGAGGTGTTAGCTGACCACATAAACCACCGAACGTAGAGTCACACGGGAGGCAGAGGCGCACACAGGCCCTGAGCTCTCCTCTCAGCTTCCCAGGGACCAGACTCGTTCCAACAGCCGCTCGGTACCGGGAGGGGAGCGCCAGAGCCCGTTCCCTCTAGCGCTCAGTCCCGGCAGGGCACCCGGACCACCGGAGCCCGGACCTGAGAAGCCCACCAGGTGGTCCCTCTGCTCTGATCCCACCCCCACCCAGGGAGGCCACGACGGAGACCCTCCGGGCACACGTGGTAGGGGGGCTCCAGGAGGCCAAGCACCAGGCTGGGGGCCCAAGGAGCGGAGCCCAGAGCACCTGGCAGGCGGGGCTACAAACCTCCAGCTTCACAAAGGTGTCACAGGGGGAGAGGGAGACCAACAGCGGCCCCAATAAGAAAGCAGGGAACACGGGCACGTCAGGGACAGGGTTCCACTTGTCTGCGTGGAACCTATGGGCAGGACAGAAGATGAGGGGTGGGGGGCGCCTTCTCAGGTCCTTCCCGCACTGTGAACCGGCACAGCAGTGGCAGCCGGGCGGAGGAGCAGGGGAGCGCTTGGGCTCCGGTTCTCAGGCCGTGGCGGAGGGGTGTGGGGCGGGCACCAAGCCTGGGGCAGCCTCGGGCCTCCTGGCTCTCCTGCAGGCCGTCCAGCTGCTCCCACGCTGTGCAGGGCAGGACCCACCTCTGAAAGAAGCTCTTCTTCATATCCAGGCTGTAGATTTTGAACTTTTTCAGGGGAGAATCATTCAGATAGATATTTCCGATTAAACCTGTGGGGACGAGGCAGAGACACTGAGCGAGGCCGACGGTGGGGGGACGGCTGACCCGCCGGCTGGGCACATACACAGAACGTTTCTGGAAGGTTCAACAAAGGACTCCTGCTGAAGGGCCAGCACCCCTAGGGGGCTCTTTGCACGCATAAAACCTTTCCCTGCAGCCCCAAAGCCATGAGAGCAAGTGACAGCAGCGCCTGCCAGGCCCTAGTGTGCAGGGAAGGAGGCGCCCGAGGGCAGTGTCGGCCTCCGGCCCCTGGGAGGGGGACGCTCCCTTTTGGGGGCTGACAATTCCAACACCATGAAAGGAGGCCTCCAAGAGGTCACAGTGGCTCCAGCCTAGCTTCGAGGTCTGTTCAGTGGAGTCCCAGACGAAACAGACCTAGTAACTCAGCCAGAAATCTTCTACACAAGCCAGCATTAAAGGTTTTTTTTCAAGTATTTAAATTGTGAACAGACAGCACCGTGGCCAGGATGCCCAAGGCTAAGGCACTGCACACACTTGAACAGTGACTTCCCAGCACCTCGGGGTGGGTTCCACTGGGTGTCCTGCATCCTCTCAGTCACAGAGCTGCTGAGTCACCAGATTGGGAACCCAGACAGGCTGGGGGTGTTCAGAGGGCTGCAGACCCTCCTGAACTGCAGGTGCAGGTGTAGGGGGTGCACACGGCTCTGGACAGGAGGTCTGTGACTTGTGAACACTGAACCCTTCCAGAGGACAGGACTGCATACCCCCGGCAGGGCCTGCGACTGGGCAGGCTGCCATGCTCTCTGCCCCCAGGAGAACAGAGGAAGTGAGGGCGGCCAGCACCACCAGCTCCTTAGGGAAGAAGCTGAGACCTAGGGAGGAACCCGGGGGGCTTTCGGGGGGGGGAGCGGAGGGGGGGGGAAGCACACCGAGGCCCTTCTGGAGGGGCACATCCCCAGGACACAGGAAGTCCCCGGGGCTGGGCCACAGCACTTCCCCGAGGTGACAAAAGCAAACAGCCACGAGAGCTAGGAGGCCACCAGGCTTGCTCCAGGGTAGGATTTATTGTCCGAGGTCCTATTTCCTAACTTACATAAAACCACCCACATTTTGATAAATGATGAGAAAGAGGCAAGTTCAAGCAGAGGTTTAGAGAGCCCGGTGGGATATTCCCGCGGGGAGGGCCACCAAGAGCATGCTGTTCACGTACGTCCTGTACCCTCCTCCCCACCACAAAGGAGGTCACCCAGAGGTTTCCAAGGTGCATCAAAAAGAAACTCAGTGTGAAGAACCAAGAAGGCACGGGTCCTACGCCACCTCCCTCCAAGGGGCCTCCGGGACCCACCTCCCGCCAAGGGGCCTCCATGAGCCACCTCCCTCCAGGGGCCTCCATGACCCCACATCCGTCCAGTGGCCTCCATGACCCCACCTCCATCCAGTGGCCTCCATGACCCCACCTCCGTCCACTGGCCTCCGGGACCCACCTCCGTCCACTGGCCTCCGGGACCCACCTCCCTCCAAGGGGCCTCCGGGACCCACCTCCCCGCGATGGGCCCCCATGGCCCCACCTATAGCATCAGCCTCCATGACCTGCAGGTGCTGCTGTGGAGAAGGGACAGCCACGCGTGTGCTGTGACCCACCTTTGCGCCGATCGTCAATATTAGTCCCGTAGTTGACTCGCCCGCGATGCTCCACCAAGATCCTCAGCATCGTGAACCCCTGCTGGGAGCAGAGGGCGCTGACGAAGCCTGATTCCCAACCACCGGCTCACAGCTGTGGAGCCCAGTCCTCCCTGAACTCTGAGGACGGGATGGGGGTCCCTGCTCATCAGAAAGCCATGCCCACCCCCAGCTCTGCGGCTGAGCAGCCCCTCGTCCAGGCCTCCCTCCAGGCCTCCCGCCACACCTGCCCAGGAGGCGCCTGGCACCAGCCTCCCAACCCCAGGGACAAACCTGGATCGAGGGGATGACAACCTTCTCCCTCTTATAGTCCAGGAACCCTATGGAGACCGTGTTCACAAACACCGGCCAGAGGAGCAGACAAGACCCCCCCGTGTCAGCAGGGGGGAGGCGTGGGGGTCCCTGCCGAGCGCTCAGAGGTGATGGCACAGGGGCCGGGGGGAAACGAAGGCCCCAGATTCCAGTGGGCAGCACGGCCGGCGGGGATGGGCCATCTCCGCACACGGGTGCTGCACATGAGAGCCTCAGGGGAGGGGTCTGGTGTGCGGTGGGTCACGGCGGTTCAGAGGGTCGCCCCTACCTGTCCCCGGTCCCGCACATAGGCACTGAGGATGCCAGAAGAGGTGATGGTGGTCTCGTACAGCGTGTACCCAAAAGACTGCCCGTTTCCCCCATTTATCGGGAGGTTCTCCATGTTGACCGGCTTCTCCGAGGTGACCGGCTGCACAGACACGAGACGGGAGGCAGAGGCTCAGCACAGAGAGGCGGCCTCGCCTTCTGGGGGCGCGGGGAGCCGGCAGCCCCCACGGGGGTCAGCACGCGGGGGTGGAACGTTTTCTCTATTTGACTTCTATTACACAATCAAGCTCCACAATCCTGATTTTGGTTTCTCGTCACAGTCTGCAAGGCTCTCCAGGCTCTCAGGGACAGCGACGGAGGGCACGTGATAAGGACAGAAGGCAGGCTACGCACGGTGGCCTCGGCGCTTTGTGACCAGTGTCATCTCTGCACCACGGCAGCCCTGAGCTGGCGCTGGGGAATGCGCCCGGCCTCCTCCCTCCTCTCTGCCTACTGCCCGCTGTGCTACCAGCTCCTCCTCTGGTTCCCTTCGTCCCTCCTGCTTCTCCCCCACGTGCGTTTGTCCTCTTTCCTCTGAGCTCTAAGGTTGGGGAGTGGAGCCCAAGGCGGTGGCGCTTCCTCTGGGCCAGCCCGTTCCACCAGCAGCACGCACCTCCTCCAGGTAGGGCAGGGCGTCCCACAGGGACAGGTACAAAGCTGGTATCACTGGCTCATACGCCGTCTTGGGAAGAAGGTCAGGTGGGGCAGGAAGCAGGGCCCCTGCAACACAAGCAGACAGCAGAGCCGTCCCCAAAGGACCCCAACAGTCGTCGTGCCTCCAGTGCCACCCCCTGCCCCGGCCGCAGCTCCTGCCCCAGCCCAGCAGAACAGGCCCTTCCCAGCCCGCCGAGACCCCGCCAGGAAGACGAGGCCAGGAGGCAGGTAGGCAGGGGCTTGCTCACATCCTCAGGAACCTTGACACCTAGGAGAAAGTGAAGCGGCAAGACCCCAACTGGGATGAGAACAGTCGCTCAGACCTGCCTGTCCTCGTTCCTGCACACGCATCACCTGGGGCTGAGGCGGGGTGTGAGGGGTTGGGGGCAGAAGAAGCAAGTCTCCTGGGGTCTCAGAGCAACAGCCAGCCGGTGCCCAGCTGGGCCTGCGCCTGCGCGTGCAGCTACCTGAGACAGAGCCGAAGAACTCCCGGAGCCCTGTGTACTTGGCCGTGTAATCCCCGGCCTCCGTCAGCACCGCATCATAGTCTGCAAGACACTAGCCGTGACACAGGCCTCAGCCCCCAGGACAGCATTGTGGAGGCAAAGAGAGACAGGAGGAGCTGGTGGGGCAGCAGGGTCCTCGCCCCAGCAATTTGGGAGGCAGAACACTTGATGTGAGCTGTCAGTCAAAATACCACACGTGCTAGACACTACCGAATGCCCCCAAACTGCCCAGACCCTACATTCCAGGCAAGGGGCCAGGGTGACCTCATCCCAAGGCCCTGAGGTGGGGAGGGGCTACCCCCACCTGAGGGCCTTCCCTCCCGGCCTGGGCCCCCCTCCCCTCCCCAGCTGGCATCCAAAGGCCCAGGCACGTCAGCTGGCTTGTCGCCTACGGCCCTGGCAGCTTAAAAGTGACGGTCCGGACAAAACCTTGCCTTCACATTAGAGGTGCCAGCCGCTGTCCCCGAGGGATGCCCCGTGAGAGCCCAGGCACGGGCGTGGGGCGCCACGTCGGGGGTACTTGCCGTAGCTGGTGACATCGGACTTGTAGTCCTGGAAGTGCACGGCTCCACCGATGAAGCCGAAGTTGGTGCCACCGTGGAACATGGACAGGTTGGCGGATGAGCCAGCGTTGATGATGGCCGACACGGTTTTCAAAACCTCTGTGGGAGGAGAAGGGTGCACAGAGCTGGCGCCTGGGACGCTGTGAGCCCGGTCCACGCTCAGGGTCCCCCTCACAGCTCCGTCCTTAGGTCTCCCTAAACCCAACCGCAGTCCATGGCGGGAGGACGGGACCCCGGCCCCAGAGCCCGGCTTCCAGCTGCTTTCAAGTCCCAGGCGAGTCTGCACCTCACACGGGCTGCGGCTCAGGCCCACCTGGCTCAGTTAACGAGACCTAATTAGAGACACGGTTCTGACCACCTCCTTGCCCCACCTGGACTGGAAAATGAGCCATGACACAGACAGAAACAGCGGAGAAGGAATATGAATAGTTAATAAATATCTATACAGAGTTTAAAACCCCGGCATTGGTCAAAGAAATGAGACCTACACAAGGACCTATCAGACAGCAAACGCTGACATCATTTAACACTTGGCGTTGATGAACCTGAGGGGAATCATTTAACACTCGGCGTTGATGAACCTGAGGGGAATCATTTAACACTTGGCGTTGATGAACTTGAGGGGATGGGCATCTCGTGTAACAGGGGAGGGAGCTTCGTCCTCTTCCTGGAGGGCAGTTTAGTTAACACAGATCAAACCCGCGTGGAGGAAGAAGGGCTACTGCCGGGAACTTATCACAGGGAAACACGCCAGGTGAGCCAAACTGACGCGCAGGATCGCCCGCTGCACGGGGTCCGTGAACACAGACCCTGGAAGCACCCAGGTCCTCATCAGTAAGAGATCGTGGGTACGACACCAGCCCAACGGGGTTCTCTGCATTCTCTAGAACAGGGCTGGAATCCACACCTCACAGTGTAGGCAGCTGGGCTTCCGCGTGTCTCACTGGAACAGGCAGGTGGAGCAGACACACCCTCACCTGCCCACACCTGCCCACACCTCTACCTGCACGTGCACCCGGGGCGGCAGACAGAGAGACAGAGGGTGCCCACACTATACGCATCGAAACGTCTGCTCTGGGCTCCGGGGTTTTTATTTCTCCTTTATACACGTCCTGCATTGGCTAGACGTTTGCGATTGGCATGCATTACTCCAGAGCAATTATAGAGACACCCCAAAGCCGTGTCTGACTGCTCGTGTCACCTGTCAAGACAAACAGCTCTGGACGCTCAGGGCTGACTGTCCACGCAGAGACTCCCGGAGCCCCACACCCTCAGCTAATTCACATGGATTAGCACCTTATTTGGAACTTATTCCTGCGTCTGAGGCCAGCACACATGCTGGACGGGGGTCCCACAAGCACCCACCTGCAGAATCCAGGATGCTGTGGGGACCGCCCCACGAGTCAAACCAGCCCGTCCAACACTCCATCACCATCCTGGGCTGGACGCCCTGCGCACCACAAAGTGAGAAGTTAGCCGGCACCTCCGTCCTCCCAACCCTTCCCTGGCTGCACACCTGGCCTTTGAGCCCGCTGCCAGCAGAGCACAGGGGAGCCCCCAATGCACCCGCACTGGCTCGTCCTCCACATGCGGCCGCCACGTGGCAGGGGGTGGATGGAGCTACCAAAGTGGGCACGGCAGGCCCGAGGCCTTAATGTGGTTTCGGTGCTGCATGCGGCGCTGGCGGGGAACCCGGGGACCTGCCCGAGGTGAGCTTTCTCAAGAACGCAGCACCTGACCTGCAGTCCTGACAGCGGCTTGCTGATCAAGCCCCGTGTGTCCTCTTCAGGGCAGGAGGATGTTCTATCGGGGAAACCCCATCTCTGAGAGCCACATCATGGACACAGACCCTCAGATGCTGCATCCCTCTGGCCGGAGGAGTCGGGGCTGTGCAGCGGCCCCGCTCCCGGGTCTAGCTTGGTTTCAACAGAAGTATGCAAAACTGGACCAGAACATGAGAGCGTTCCAGCTACCACAGTGCGGGCTCTTCAGCCCGGCCCCCCAGCCTCGGCCAGGACGCTCGAAGGTCTAACACTGCTTCGGCACCCTGAGGCTGCACAAGGCTGCCCCCAGGGCGCAGCAGCCATGCCCGGGCCCAGCTCCGCTCTGCCCACGTGCACAGAAGCAGCAGGGGAGGTGCTGCCCCGACGGCGGCCCCGCAGCTTCTGCGCCACAGAGCCTTCCTCCCGCCCCGAGCACCCCCTGTGGCTGTCAGCCTGGCGTCCGGGGCCAAGGCACACAGAGCATCACCGCCCCACCCAGGGGGCAGCAGATTCAGGGTCTGTTGAGCAGAAGGTCCCAAACACGCCATGGGAGAGGCCACATAAGTCACGACGATTTTCTAGCAAGGCCCGGGGCTTGGTTTTCTTAGGGCTGCCTACCTCCCGAGGGGACACTCGTACCACTTTGGGTCACTAAAGAGCGTCACTACGTCACACAGGTCAGCAGCCTCCAGTGCCAGGAGGGGCCCACCTGAGGGCTGGGCTGAGCCGTCCACCAAACGGCCCAGGTCACCGTGGCTCAGGGCTGGCTCGGCACCGACTGTGCTACATGCCCTGACCTGCCACTGCCGGGGGACACCGTCCTGGAGTCTGTGTCCTCAACTGTAAAACGGCTACATGGAGGCCAGTCACGTGGCTACTGGGACAGTCATATGAGATGAGGCACCTGGAGCCCTCAGCACACGCTGCCTGGCCCTGGGAAGTGCCCAGAGACACCCGCATCCAGGCTCCCGTCACTGGACACGGGCTGGGCCGGCAAGGCGCAGCCGGACCAGCAGCGGAGCAGGGCCACCAGTGACCATCTGCAGGCGCCTCTGATCTGAACAGGGACAAGTCCACGGCCCCTTCTTGGAGGAAAACACGCGGCTGAGCAGCGGGAGAGAGGCCGGTGGCCACGGGCGCTATGGACAGGCCAGCCAGCCTGGGGCCACCTCTCCACGGACGACTCTGCAGGCGCCCGTGGGGAGCATGGGTGTTCTGGGGGCTCTCCAAACATCATCCCTTTGACCCTCATACGGCCCTACGAGTAGGTGCCAGCACTATGCCCACTTCACAGAAGAGGGACGAGAAGCTGAGGGTCACAGCACCGTCCTTGTCCTGGACAACATCAAGGACGACCCTCCTCAGATCCTGGGCAACTATGTACCTAACACGTCTCTTCCAAGTGGGTCACAAACTCCCCGAGGGCAGAGACCCTGTGGTCGCGGACCCACGCCCAGCAAGCATGGTACAGGGCGCGGGAAGGAGGGAGGGGGCTGGGCCTGTACCCACCTGCACGCTGTCGCCCCCAGTCTGCTGAGCAGCCCGCCGGGCCCCCCCATCCTGCTTCCTCCTGGGCACCCCCCTCCCGTCCCTCTAAGCAGCACATGGTGGCCCTCAGCCCTGTGGGCTTCACACTGCCCTGGGGGCCTCCTGCGGCCGAGCCTCTGGACACCACCTCTGCTCTAAAAAAGGAGTAGCTGGAACGGGAGGCACCCCAGCACCCCCGCCGGCATCTATTCTCGGGGTGGGGGGAGCGAACCCTCCAACATTCCCACCAGGTACAGGCCTCAGGGCGGCATCCAGGCCCCGTACACAACACAGGGTGAAGGCGGCCTCCATGCTGCCAATGGGCTGCCTCAGCTGGACCTTCTCTCCCCTTAGGGGAGAGGAGAAATCAACAAAACAGGACTTCACTGCAAGTTCCCACCAGCCCCATGGATGCTGAGATACATCCGACGCGCCTCTCTCCTCTGGCCTGGGTGGACCAGGCCCCCGTCTGGCAGGTGACAGCAGTCCTTCTGGGCCCAGAGCAGCCTGACCAGTGAAGGTCAGACACCGGGCAGGGACGTGTCTCTCCCCTCGATCCCCAGGGCCCACACTGAGCCCATCTGGGGCCAGCTGAGTCCACAGAACTCTAGTCAAGAGGCCTCTGGGAGCACACCCGCCTACAGCTTCAGAAGGGGCCGCTTCTCAGGAGGCTGGAAACCACCTCCAAGCACCAGCTGACACAGCGACCCCTCAGAGCAACCGTCACACCGCTTCCGTCGCCAGGGGCAGGCCACACGGGTGCGGCGTGGGCCATGCAGGGGGAAGGGGGGCTGAGAGCTGCAAGGCTGGGCCCAGAGGCCCCCTGGCCCAGCTAAGCTCCTGACACCCAGGCTCGGCTCAGCTCACCTCCTGACTCACCTGGACAGTCAGCAGAAAGGTGGTTAAAAACTGCAGTTCGTGTTGTGACTGTAAGTTGATGGTGGCTAGCACTGCAGGTGGAAAGGAGAAGAGAGAACAGCTATCACCCAAAAGCCAGGAGGACTCAGAATTCCCCTGACCATTCTCAACTCACCTGCAAATAAATTAATCTTGACACCATCTTCCACCTCCAACCAGAGTTTAGTTCCTCTGACACTAGGAGACTTAGCCGGTTCATCTTGGAAATACCACCACTCAGCACAGACCTCACAGAGATCCACTTCTAAGCATCTGTGCTCGATTTATGGAATTTTTACAACCAGAGTGTGCATTTCTGTTAATTACTCCTTGCAGGAGCCCGGAGTCTGATCTTCACTTTGCACCTCTGGCCTCCGGCACCGGGTGACGATCTAAGTGAAGATTCCCCTTTTACATCTCAGATGAGAGCTAGTTTTCTGTCCCACCCCAGCAATATTTTCCGTGGCTTTCCACCAGGGAGAGGTATGCCCGAGAAAGATGTGCTATGTGTTGCCCACGGCCATGGACGTGGCCGACCCCGGAGCAGAAGTTGGCTCTGAGGCTCCTCACCTGCTTCCTGTGCCTGGACGGGGGGTCTCGCATGCCCGGGCCTGAGTTCTGCTGCACCTGGGAAGGCGGGATGGTCACTGGACCAGCCTGCCGCCCAGCCACCCTGACGCCCTCCTGTCAGACCCGAGACCCGATCACCAGTGATTAGAGACAAACGGCAGCGGGGGCTCCGGGAGGCCAAACAACTTGCCTCAAGGTCACAACGCCGGGGAGCAGGCCCACCCGATGTGGGTACCCCACATCCAGACCCTCCTCACCTGAAGTGGAGACCCCTGAAGACAGGGGGCCTGTCTGAACCAACCTGGCAGAAGAAACCTCGGAGCCCAGCGCACCTGCTCCCATCCCTCCCCCCACCCCCCAGCCCAGCGAACACAGGTGAAGGTGGTGGCGGCCACAGGGAGAACGAACGGGGCGGGAGACACAGCAGAGGCCACGATTCACCTTGGGAGCTTGGAAAGGGTCTGGGGGCCTGTAACCAGCCTGCGGGAGCGGAGGTGACCCACCCACCCCAGCCCAAGGCCTCCCGCGGACACTGCCTCCTGCCCCCCTCCAGCCTCCCCACCGCCCCGTGGCCAACCCCCCAGGAAAGCCAAGCGCGGCGGCCCCGGGCACCAGAGCCTACGGGACGAGGACAGCTCAGGAGGCGGTTCCTGCCCCTTCCTGCCCCCAGATACCCGCCATGACGGCCCAAAGGGCTCCCCTCCGGAGTCAATCCCACGAAAGACAGCCCTCCCAGCCCCACTCCTGGCTCCCCACAGCGGGGACCACTGGTCACAGCTGCTGGCAAGTACGCTGTGAGAAAAGAAATGTCTCCACGAAGAACGTGATGCAGGAAACAGAAGGACTGGGGGAAGAGAGTTGAGGCAGTCACCCAGAAAGTAGAAGGAAACAAGCAAAGCAGAGAAGAGACAGGACAGCACAGCAGGGAGAGGCCACCACAAGCATCACACTGTCCAGGTCAGATCCGCGAAGGGGCGAGTCCCTCAGAGACACCCTGAACCCGAATCCCACAACAGGACGTGCTCGTCCTCTGGCAGCGACAGCGGATCGCAGAAAACGACAGGACGACAGCTTCAACGTCCCAGGACGTGGGACTCCAAGGGACCCGGGCTGCCATCAGGCTGGGGACAGTGGGGCGCCGGTGCCATTGGACTGGATCAGAATCCGACACACAGAGGCGCCTAAAAACACCATGATGGGGGTTTGGAAGCTGTTGGTAAAGTGTTTGTTTAAGAGAGAGACAAGGAGAAGGAGGGACAGAAAAGAACTTAAAAGGAAAGTTAAACCAATGAGATAACTACACTGGAAGCGAGTCGACCACACTGTCCAGAACAACGGTCGCAGCGCCCGGCCGCGTTTACGTGTCGAAACGCAGGCCCCAAGCATCGCGTCCATGAGGGCTGGGGAGGGCGGGGGGCGTGAGGGGGGGCCTGCCCCAGGAAAGCCGTGGGGCGAGGGTGGCAGGAGAGACCTGAGCCCTCAACCGGAACAAGTGTTTTACGTCCCTAAGTACAGAGCTCTCTGGGCGTCGTGGTATTTACAGTCATGGAGGAAGAGCCAGGAGGGAACGCTACAGCTCAGAATGGTCACTCCTGGGCAGGCGAGGCTTCTTCATAAGCATCTCTAAGGTTTTACTTTCACACCTTGTGAAAGCCTTCCTGTAATCACATTTTTAACTAATTGAACAAAGTCAATCCAGGTGGCAGGCGTGGGGCAGGGGCCGGGGTCGGGGTGAGAGGCAGGGCCTGCGGTGGACGGGTTGTGGGGACCAGAAGCCCAGGAGGCCCCCTCTGCGGACGCCGCGGCTAAAACGTGCTCCCGCCTCCAGAGGGTCCCGCCCGCAGGACTCAAGCCCTACAGCCCCTCCCAGGCCCTGACCCGACCCCGACAGGCGGACCGCGGGGAGCCTTGGAAGCCGCCACGGGGACACAGCGCCACCGCGTGGACACGACGGGAAACTTTTCGGGAGGAGAACAGGACAGAGCGAGCTGCCCGAGCTGCCCGAGGTCAAGGTCGGAGAAATGGTGCCCCAGACCGCCAGTGAGAAGAAAAGGGACCAAAGGCCCCATCAGACGGGTCAGAGGTGATGAGCACAACTTCAATGTGTCAGGTGGAGGTCACTGTGACCTTGCAAAGGGTGGTGTCGGCGGAGAGATGATCACAGGACCTAAGACAGCAGGAAAGGGGCCGGGGAGCCAGTGAGCGTGGACGCGGGGAGAGTGGTTACAAGGGGGTACAGAGAGACAGCTCTGCGGGGAACGGGTCGGGGGGCTTCTCAGGAGGAAACAGCTACACAGGCGTGTGCGGGCGGGAAGGACCCAGGGCAGGGAAATTGGGTGACACGGGCAGGGCAGGAGGAGAAAGGGCTTCGCTCCAGGTGGGGGCGTCTGACATGGAAGCGGTGCCAGGTGGGGGCGTCCACAACAACAGGGAGAGAGGTGGAGCAGGGGCACGGGGACACGGGACGAGAGCCACGCGCTCACCCCCGGACACCGCCGCCCAGCGCTGTGGGCTGTGCAGCCCCGGGCAGGACTTGAGCGAGCTGTCCCCACGGGACACCCGGCACTTGGTCTGCCTGGCCCTCTTTGTAGGACCGTGTCCGATGCCCACTCCGCTGCCCCGTGTCCTGCAGGGCCCTGAGCGTCCCTGGTGCTCAGCGACTCGGCTACGCAAGCCCACCTCTCGCAGCCCCTCCAGCCCCGAGGCCCTGAGCTTTGGGGCCCAGCCCCACGCACGCAGGAGAACAGGCATCAGAGACTCCTTTGTGGCTAAGGCTATCCAGGGAGCACAGCCAGGCCAGGCCGCCGTCCCGTCCCCTGTCCCCATCCCTGCACACAGCCTCCAGGCAGGTACCTCCATCCACAATCCCCTTGCTCAGGCCGTCCTTGTTGTCTGAGGTCAACAGCAGCTCCACGATTCCCCGGTCCTCCAAGGCCTGTGGGGGAGTGAGATGAGCCAACCTGTTGTTCGTCAAACCTCCTGCCACATCACACGCTGAGCTCCCACCGCGCGGCAGTCTGTCAGGCCCGAGGGGCGCTGGGCAGCTGGCTGCTGGTCCCGGATGGATGGCCTGTCAGAGCCACTCGGCAAGGCCGCCAGGCAGAAGACTGCAGGGCTCCGCGTGGAGGGGCCGGGACCCCAGGGCAGCCCACCCCTCCCTGTGTTGGGCCTCGCTGCAGCCACGTGCCCGGGGAGATGGGAGAGGCGCCTTGGAGGGTGCAAATCACGGGAGGAAACCGCAGCGGGAATGCGCGTGGTGCTGGGGCCGACCGGCGTCCTTCTCCGGGAGCGGCAGCCGCGGCTCAGGAACAATCACCGTCATGTGGGCGTCCCCGCAAGCGCCTTGCACAGGCCGTCCTGGTCAGCCTCACACCTGACATTTCACTGCAGGGTGAGGAGGCTCAGAGACAAGGGCTGCAGCGTCCAGAGCTGGCGGGCAGGTGCGCACCTCAGCCAGTCCATCCCCGTCGGGCTCCGCATGGGGCCTGAGGCCTGCAGACCTGAAACCCCAGCAAGGGCACCTTCCCGACACTTCTTCCTCGGGTATTATGACAAGACTGCTTATTTCAACCAAACTCCTTTGGAAAGAGGTGAGGCAGTGAGCAGTGACTAAGGCTCCCGTCTGCCCAGAGGCCGTGAGGACGCAGCAGAGAGGCCTTCATTCTCAGGACTTCAGTCGGGGGAGGCCAGTGCAGGATCGAAGCAGCCAGCCCGTCACCAATGCTCAGCAGACCCTGCTCAGGCCCCCCTGTGCACGGCATTGGGGGGTGGGGGGAACACAATTTGACGATGTCCATCTCCTAGGGGCACAGACTGACTGCCTGCACCGCGAGGGACAGTCGCTGCCCCCGAGCACCTGCCACCCGCCAGGCAGAGCTGGGCTGTGCTGACCACCTCACTGCTTCCCCACAGGGCCAAGACAAGGACGCTCCCGCCTCTGCTGTGCACGTGGAGACCCTAAGGCTCAGAGGGCAAAGTGCCCTGCCCGTGGCCGTCCTGCGCAGACAGCGCCACATCTGCAGGGCCCCGAAGAAGCTGCGCACGACTCGGGCTTCAGTGATGATGGCGGCGGCTCCTGAGCCGCGGCCGCCGCTCCCGGGGAAGGACTCCGGTCGGCCCCAGCACCACGCGCAGAATGCGCGAAACGCGAAAGGCGCTGCGGTTTCCTCCTGTGATCCGCACCCTCCAAGGCGCCCCTCTCAACTCCCCGGGCGCATGGCTGCAGCGAGGACCGACGCAGGGAGGGGTGGGCTGCCCTGGGGTCCCGGCCCCTCCACCTGGAGCCCTGCAGTCTTCTGCTCAGTGGCTCTGACAGGCCGTCCATCTGCGACCACAGAGGCGTCCCTTTGTCCGCCTGTCTCACATGCACCCCTTCCCAGACATCAGAGTCACGACTGCGCAGGGGAGGTCTCTGCGGGGCTGCCCCCGTCCCCAGCAGGGCAGCTTCCTTCTCTGCAGCCCAGAGATTCAGTGAGCACCTGCTGGGGAAGCCCAGCCCAGGAGAGTCTCGGGGTCTGTGCTGGGGCAGTAGATGCCCTCCTGGCCTGAGCCCTGGCCGGGCTCCTTCCAGCCAACCCCAAGGAGGAGGCCAGGGTGTGACTGGGCCTGACCGTCAGGATTGATCTCTCCCCATCCAGCTTCAGGAACACCACCCTCCCCAGAGACAGCCTTGCCCCTACACCGGGGGCTTCTGCGGGGGCGTGGGGGGCAGGGGAGAGTGGGTAAGAACCTACAAGCCATCTGCAGGGACTAAAGGAATTCCAGATGGACACAACTCTGCCTGTGACAGCAGAAGGGATGCCACCCAGGACACCAGGGGCCGGAGCAGCTCTAATTAAATTAGTGGAGTCACTGAGGCCACTTAAAGCTTCCTCGCCTCACACGGGTGCCGACCCTTCCAAGTACAAAACACCGGTGTTGCTGATAACATCATGGTCCTGTTTACTGACTGCTCACCGGATGCTGGAACGGCACTGCGTCTGCAACCTCACTACACGCACAATGCGGAGAGGCAAATCCTCTCGTTAGCCCAGCTGCACAGAAGAGGAAGTCGGGGTTTAGAAAAATGAATGCAATTTATTCCAGGTCTCATTCACCAAGTGACAGGAACCACCTCTGAGCAGAAGCCTGTTCTTCTAAGTGTTGCCCTGGGCCTGCCCCTCCCTGCTCTGACACACAGTCAGGGGCTCCCAGCCACCCACACGCTGGAATCAGATGTCTGAGCTCCACCCCCAAGACCCTTAGTTAATGGGATGGCATATGGCCTGGGCACAGTGAGTTTAAACGATTCCCCAGATGAAGCCAATGTGCAGCCGACAGTGGGGCCGCTGCTTTGGGTGCTGGAGTGAGAGGAGCAACCCACCCCTCCAGGAAGGCCTCCAGCCATCGCCCTCAATCAAGGTAGTTCCATTACTCTCAGCCCCGTATGTACTGCGATCGCCATTAAACTCAGCCAACAGAGGGCAAATAAGTGAGGACCCTGTTGGAATAAAGGTCTGGAGAAAAGATTCACCAATTAATAAATGGTACTGGGTGACATCAGACCCTCACATTGCACCAGAGCCCAGAACACCCCACGAAGAGGTGACCCAAGTTGACTCTTACCTTCTTGACGTAAGGCATGTAGGCAGGGTCTTTGTTGTAGGAACCATACTCATTCTCCACCTGCACAGCAATGATGGGTCCTCCGTGCTTGTACTGGGAAAAGAGAGAACAATCAGAAGCTGAGTGTGCAGTGGGAACCGTACTAGCTAATGTCACCACACTTACTGCCAATTATAGCAAAACAACCCATTAGAAAGCGCAAGTCTCAAAAGGTTTGGTATATAATTGAGTGGTATCAGTAAGACAGGGAGTAGAAAGCGCCAGGCCCTCGTTCCCCTATGGAAACATCAAACAAACAACTGCACACTGACTGAAATAACTTTACAGGAGCTCTGGAAACAAGTGAAATGTTTAAGCAAATGAGTGAATACCCAATCAAGAAAAAGACATGTTCAAAATGGTAGGAGATTCCATGGTTTCGATCACCTTTGTCCCACCCGCTCCCTGGCGTAGCATGGGGCAGTCAAAAGGACGCATCCCTATTTCCAGTTCCCTCCCTGAGGACAGAAGGAGCAAGATGGAACTTGTTTGCAATATCCTGGGCTGTCTGTAGGCTCCCCAGGGGACTAGTTTCTGTCTCATCTGACTTGGAGATCAGACAGAAAATGTTGGCATAGTTTGGACCTCAGGCTGGAAGCTGCAGAAGGCAGTGATGGGTCACAGCATGTAAACATTTCAGGGGGACTACAAACCCATGGATGCCTGGGGGCAAAGGATTACGAAGGAAGGAAGGAAGGGAGGGAGGGGGGGAGGGAGGGAGGGAGGAAGGAAGGAAGGAAGGAAGGAAGGAAGAAAAGTACACACACAGGCCAGACAGGACATATGCCAAGAAAATATCTGAGAAGATCTTAAGCCTGCACCCCAGGCTGATCTCAAGGCTCAGGAGCCCACTAAATAGTAAAGGTGTCCCCAGAAGACAGCAAACACTGGGAGAGGACTGTTTTTATAAGTGCCCAATTTTCACCCAAAAAACACAAGGCATACAAAGGAACAGGAAAACGTAGCTCATTCAAAGGAACAAAATAAATCTCTAGAAACAGTCTGTAAAGAAGCTAGAAACAGTCTCTAAAGAAACACATGTGCTTAACTTACTAGACAAAGACTTTAAAACAGCTGTCATAAATATGCTCAAAGAGCTAAAGAAAAACACGGACAGAAATCAGGAAAAGGACTTACGGACAAAGTCAGAATATCAATAAAGAGACAGAAATGATTTTTTAAAAGAACTATACAGAAATTCTGAAGCTGAAAAGTACATTATCTAAATAGAAAAATTCACCATAGGAGTTCAACAGCAGATTCGAACAGGCAGAAGAAAGAGTGTGCAAACTTGATGACAGGTCATTTTGAATTACTGATTCTGACAGGCAAAAAGAAAAAAGAATGAAGAAAAGTGAACAGAGCCTGAGAGACTCATGCAAATCAGTAAACAGACAAATATACGCATTATGGGAACCCCAAAAGGAGAAGAAAGGGGCAGAGAGATTATTTGAAGACATAATGGAGGAGACATGGATATACAAATCCAAGAAGCTTCAGTGAACTCCAAGTAGCATTAAACCAGAGACCCACACCAGTACACATTATCAAACTGTCTGAAGACAAAGAGAGAGTCTTAAAAGGAGCAAGAGAAAAGCAACGAGACATGTACAAAGGAGCCCCAACCTTGCAGGACATTTGGTCCTGTCCAAACGTCCATAAGACATTCATTCCATAAGATATTTAGTTCATGCCAAAAGGTCCTTGAAATCTGGTTCTATCCAAAATGTCCATGAGCATATTTGGTCCGTGCCAAATGGTTTTGGACAGAACCAATCATCAAAGCCCTGTTAGTGTGGACCAAATGTCTTATGAACATTTTGGACAGGACCAAATATCTGCTAACTATCCCTAATAAGACTATCAGTAGATACCTCATCAGAAATCTTGTAGGACAGAGGCAGTGGGATACTATATTCAAAGTGCTGAAGGAAAAATCCTATCAAGTGAGAATTCTATATCCAGCAAAACTGTCCTTCAAAAGTAAAAGAGAAACTAAGACATTCTCAGACAAATAAAAGCTGAGGGAATTCATTACACCACTAGACTTGCCTTACAAGAAATACTACACAGAGTTCCTCAAGTTGAAATGAAAGGATGCTAGATGACAACTCAAAACCAAATGAAAATATAAAGTTCTCTGGTAAAGGTAAATATGTGAAAAAATGTAAAATCCACTATTATCGTAATTTTAGCTTATAACTCCACTTCTTATTTTTTACAGGATTTAAAACAAGTACATAAAAATATTATGAATCTATATTAACTGGTACATGATATATAAAAATATAATTTGTGACAGCAATAATATAAAGGGGGCGGAGCTTTTAAAGCATAGAGTTTTTGTATGTGATTGAAGGTAAGTTGGTATAAATATAATATAGAATGTCTTAACTTCAGGACAGTGTATATAATCCCCATGGTAACCACAACCAAAATATCTGTAGACGATACACAAAAGGGAAAAAAAAGGGAATAAAAACTCGTCATTAGAAGATCAACTAAATACAAAGGAAGGAAGTAATGGAGGAGATGAGGGAGAAAAAAAGCTATAAGGCATACAGAAAACAAACAACAAAAGTAAGTGCTTCCCTATTAGTAACGACTTTAAATGTAAATGGATTAAACTCCCCAAAAACTCCCCAAAAACAGATTTACAGAATGGATTAAAAAAAAAACCTGTTAGTTCTAATAAACAAATTCAGCAAACCTGCAGGATACAAAATCAATGCACAAAAAAAATCAGTTGTTTCTATACACTACCAACGAATGCTACTTACGATAGCATCAGACAGATTTAAATATTTATGAATAAATGTAATCAAAGAGGCAAAATACTTAGACACTGAAAACTACAAAATGTTGCCAAAAGAAATTAAAGAAGATGCCAGTAAATGGAAAGACATCCTGCGTCCATAGACTGAAAGACTTAATATTGTTAAGATGTCAGTACTACCCAAAGTGATCTACAAATTCAATGTAATCCCTGTCAAAACTGCAATGTTTTTGAAGAAACAGAAAAAGCCATCCTAAAATCCACATGGAATCTCAAGAGACTCTGAATACCCAAAGCAATGTTGGAAAAAAAAAAAGAACAAAGTTAGAGGTCTCACACTTGCTGATTTCAAAACTTACTACACAGCTATGGTAATCAAAACAGTGTGTTACTGGCCTCAAGACAAACATACAGGACTTCCCTTGTGGTGCAGTTCTTAAGAATCCGCCTGCCAGTGCAGGGGACACAGGTTCAAGCCCTGGTCCAGGAAGATCCCACATGCCACAGAACTAAGCCCGTGCGCCACAACTACTGAGCCTGCACTCTGGAGCCCGTGAGCCACAACTACTGAGCCCAAGTGCCACAACTACTGAAGCCCGTGCACCTAGAGCCCATGCTCCGCAACAAAAGAAGCCACCGCAATGAGAAGCCCGTGCACCACAACAAAGAGTAGCCCCCGCTCACCGCAACTAGAGAAAGCCCGTGAGTAGCAACGAAGACCCAACGTAGCCAAAAATATAAATAAATAAATAAATTTATTAATTTAAAAAAAGACAAACATACAAACCAATGGAATAGAATAGAGGGCCCAGAAATAAACTCTCACACGTATGGCCAAAAGATTTTCTACAAGGATGACAAGACCATTCAATGGGGAAAGGACAGTCATCTTTTCAACAAACAGTGGTGAGAAAACTGGATATCCACGTGCAAAAAACGAACCTGGGCCCTTACTTTACACCATCTACAAAACTTAATTCAAAGGACATCACAAACCTAAATGTAAGAGCTAACACCTTGAAACTCTTAGAAGAAAACACAGGGGAGAAGTTTCATGACACTGGATTTGGCAATGATTTCTGGGAGGTGGAACCAAAAGCACAGGCAACAAAAGGAAAAACAAGATACGTGTGACTTAACATTAAAAAGTTCTGTGCATGGAAGGACACAATCAACAAGGGTGAAAGGGCAGCCCTCGGAATGGAAGAAAATATTTGCAAATCATACATCTGACAAGATACTGACAGATACTGAAGATATAAAGAAGTCCTACAACAACAAAACAAACAACCCAATAAAAAATGGGCAAAGAATCTGAATAGATAATTCTCCAAAGAAGATATATAAATGGCCAGTAAGCACATGAAAAAATACTCCACATCACTAATTATTAGGAAATTCAAATCAAAACCACAACGAGATACCACCTGACACCCATTAGGATGGCTTTTATAAAGTAAGCAGAAAACAACAACTGTTGGCCAGGATGTCAAGAAACTGGAATTTTGTGCATTGCCCCTGAGGATGTAAAATGGTGCACTGTGGAAAACTTATAGCTGTTCCTCAGAAACTTAAACCCAGAATCACTGTGTAATCCAGCAATACCACTTCTGGGTATATATCCAAAGGAAGTGAAAACGGACTGAAACAGATATCCATACAGTCCGCTTAGAGCAGCTTTATTCACAATGAGCAAAAACACCTAAGCGTCCACTGATTAATGAACGGATAAAGCAAAACAGTATATACGTGCAATGGAATCTCACTCAGCCTTAAAAAGGAAAGAAATTCTGACTTATGCCACAACATGGATAAACCTTGAAGACACTGCGCTCAGTGAAATAAGCCCATCACCCAAGGACAAGGACTGTACGATTCTACTTAGATGAGGTCCCTAGAGGGGTCAAGTTCACAGAGACAGAAAGTAGAATGGTGGGTGCCGGGGCTACGGAGAAGGGAGAATGGGAGTTCGTGTTTAACACATTCTTGACAGGAGACATATTATGGCCACAGGCGTTAGTTTCTGCAAAAATCCCCCAGTCAATAATGTGTTAATGGGGACAGTTTCAGTTCTGGAGATGACGGTGGTGACAGTTGCACAACAATGTGAATGCACTTAATGCCACTGAACTGGACACTTAGAAATGCTTAAAATGGTAAATTTTATGTTACGTATATTTAACCGTAATAAAAAAATAAAATAATTATGTTATACCCAGAAAAAAAAATTTTTTAATGGATTGGGGATGCCCTTTCCATGCTTAAGAATGCTTCTGGGCCACATTCCTGACAAAGCCTCCATGCCCACGCCCACCCCCCAACCTACTACAACTCACTGAATCACCCCGGTAATCCCATTTCCTTGTAAAAGTCTAGGCTAAAGTCCTAGCTTCTTGCTTCTTTCATGATTGGGGCTGCCAGATTTAGTCAATAAAAATACAAGACACCCAGTTACACTACTTGAATTTACAATGAAAGTTTTAAATAAGCAATGAATTTTTTAATGTCAGTATGTCCCAGGCAATATTTAGGATATACGTTAATTAAAAAAAATTATTCCTTGCTTATCTGAAGTTCACATTTAACTGGGTATCCTGTGTTTTATTTGCCTACACTACAAATGACCAACAGTTCCTTTGAGCTATGTGTGCTGTGAATATCCCAAACCACTGACTCAAAAACAATTTTTAGGGCTTCCCTGGTGGCGCAGTGTTTGAGAGTCCACCTGCCAATGCAGGGGACGTGGGGTCGTGCCCTGGTCCGGGAAGATCCCACATGCCGCGGAGCGGCTGGGCCCGTGAGCCATGGCCGCTGAGCCTGCACGTCCGGAGCCTGTGCTCCACAACGGGAGAGGCCACAACAGTGAGAGGCCCGCGTACCGCAAAAAAATAAAAAACAATTTTTTATTGATGAACTAATATTTTACTGATGTACAAATTTCTCAGTGTCACACTTACAGAAGCAATTGTGTTAATTATTCCCATTTCTGCTTTTTCATTGCTTCCAATTATTAGATGCCAAGTTAAGATACCTTCTCCCCAAAATGCATTTTAAGACATATGTTTTGAATAATAATCATGTACCGTGCAGCACCTTTTTGGTAGCAGAAGGATGCACTTTGGAAAGTCATCAGTGGTAACTATAATGACAAGAAGTCCTGCCATCTCACAGGCGAGGGCCTATCCACACAAGCTCCCCTCTAGCAGAGCTGGACCACTGTGCTGCTGGGACGCAGATGGGTGGGTGTTCCAGTTACCAAGGCGTCAAGTGCTGCAGCCCTGGCACGGCGCCAGCAACATCTGCATCCCACCTAAGGCAACACTGCACTAGACAGACCTCTGCAAAGACCACCATTCAAGGCCCTCCAAATGCACGTCCCAGGCAGTGGGGGGAAGGTGTCCCGTGTGCAAAGGGCTGGCTGCGAGCCCTGGTCTGAGAGCTTCACCTGGACTCTTTATCACCAGTGGGAGGATGGAGAGGGCAGAGAAGGGTCTGCTCGCTTTTACCTGGAGTGGCACCACCCTGACCATCAGGTGGTCAAAATAAAGGTCCACTGCTTCGGTGAAGCCCTTGTAAGTTGTTCTCAGCCTCATGTCGGGGTCTTGGAGTAACCAGCTTGAATGAAAAGGGGAGGGGTGATTAGTTTTACTGTCTAGGGGTTTGCTCTGGGCAGGGTGATGGGTGAAAGGAACCAGCTTCAGAGAGCCCAAGAATGAGTGTGGAGACCAGTCTCCCCCCACGTCCACTCAGCCAGGACTCGGGGCAGACACGGGCATGGATCTGGGCCTGCTTCCCACCCGAGGACACCAGCACCGGTGGCCATTCTAGTTCTGATTCATGGCTATAGGTCTGGCTGCCAGAGGGAGAAAAGCTTCTCATTGAACCCAAGGCCCATTTTTCAAGCGTTTACACTACAATCTCATCACAAAGAGGTGAAGACAAAGGGATCAGGAATCACTGGGACTGGAGGACACATGTGCCACCTTCCAGTGTCACCCAGAAAAAGAAGCCTGAACCGGCAGCTGAGAAGCTAGCCCTGGTCTCCCCGCTCTGGTCCAGCTGCCCCCAACCTGTCTGTAGCGATCACACTTGCCAGGTAACACAGAGCGTGACCAAGGTATTCTCCCTTCTCATTCCAAATTCTGAGAAACATTTGTATTTTCTTACAAAAGGCCTGATGCTTCTCTCGTCCTCATCTGCAAGAAGTGAACAGGCTCAGAAAACTACCAATTTGTGTCAGGTAACTGTGGACGAGAGCGCAGTCTCCTCTGGTCTGACACCTCACGTCCATCGCACGCGGACAGCTCGGGTTTCTCGTCCCCACTGGGATTCTGCCTGTTTCCAGCGCGCCCAGCTCGGCCTCCCGGGGGTGCCCACCCACGAGTCCCTCCCCAACGCAACCAGACCTGAGTGGACAGGTGGGCGCAGGGAGGTCTGAGCTGCTTCTCAGCTCAGACTTAATCCGTCCTCGTCCCGGGCCCGAGCTCGGGTACATCACTGACACACGGGTTTCTAATCCGCAGGAGTGGCGAGGCCATTGTGGCTGTGTGAGCCTTGTCTGGGGCCCCTCGCTGAGCAGGATGGCCCAGCAACAGAGAAGGGATCCTGGGTGGTGAGGCAGTGGAGGGGGCCGGCCTGAGCCCAGGGAGGGCCCAGGTCGCCCTGGAGATGAGAGCGAGGCGGGCGGAGGAGGCAAAGCACCATCTTTCCCTCCGGGGCGGCGGGGCCGGAGGCTGGGAGGACAGGACCCCGTGCCTGTCAACAGAAAACCCTTGTGCTGGACACCAGTGGTAGTAACGACCAGGACGAGGGCCGGCCGTGGTGCCAGTTGATCCCACCTGACTCCTGACCTGACCACAGACCCGCTACTGACCCCCTGGAGACCACACCCCAAGGTAATTCATCAGGGCCCGAGATCTGAAGATGAAAGCTACAACTAAAACAACTTGCTTCTCTTCTACTTTGTCAAAATGCTTGCACTTTTAAAAAATACTTGGTAACATCCCTAAGAAACAGAAGGACGGGTTTGACTCTTCCCATTTTTCAGAAAGTGAGGCCCATCCACAGCAGACGTGACCTGACAGGGCCAGCCCCGCAGCAGAGGCCTGAGGAGTGAGGAGGGCCAGCCCCGCGCCCGCGCGCGCCCGCGCAGAGAAGCCATGTGGAATTTGAGGAGGACAGCAACTTTGACATTGCTGACAATGACGCCCTTTGGCTGCCACTCATTCTGAAAAGGAACTTCAGCACAGAATGAAAAGTATAGGTTAACAGCCGCATTAAACCTACGTTGGTGCTTAGCATTTTGCACAAGCGCACAGGACCACTCCGGCCACAGCTGAGGCCCCCGGCCCCGCTCCCTCCCGGAAAGAAACACGAGCAGCTGACTCTTCCCCTCCCCCACATACTCCTGGCTGCACGACCAAGACCCACATCTCATCGGTGAACCAGGGATTCGGGGACTGGAGCAGCACAGGCCCCTCAGCGCGTCACCACCCCCCGCGTTCCCTGAGACAATGCGTGCGCGGGGAAACACAGGACAGGCGCTGTTATCGTTAGACTGGACTACAGCGTCAGCGATGCTCCACTCCGGACACAGCTGAGGCCCCCGGCCCCACTCACCTGGGCAGGCCCCCGAGGTCCATCTCACTGCAGATGGAGGGGCCCGGATGCAGGATTACCCATAGCCCCACCTCCGCGGCCAACAGGACGAAGGCCCTGGGGGTCAGTGTCACCAGCTCTCAGGCCTCGGAGCCGAGGGGGGACGGCCCAGCACCACCACAGGGCAAAGCTGCCGCCCCCTCCCCTCCCCCAGGGGGCTGGGGGCGCTGAGAGCAGGATGCGACCCCCCAGCAGAGCAGGGGATGCCCAGCCGGGTCACAGCCGTGGCCCCCAGCCTAGGACATCCACACAGCACCTCTGGGGGCATGAGGACAACGGGCCTCAGACGGGGCACAGGGGTCCCGATGGGGAGCCTGACCCTGCCGGCCCCCCACCCCGGCGGTGGCAGGACCACCCTGCAGAGCAGGGCCCACCTGGGGGATGGGGCCCCTCTGGGCTGCAGCGAACAGGTCTGGGCTCAGAGCAGGCAGGCCCGGGCCCCCGGGAGTAAGGGGGTCATGGCTGGAGAGCGTTCAGGTCCTGAGAACAGGCTGCAGACCCCAGGCTCCCTCTGTTCTCACGGCAGAGCCCAGGTGCCCCTGGGGATCCCAGTCACCCCAGGAGCCCCCGCACCCCCCTGCCCCGGGCCGGGTCACACAGCAGGAGCACCTACTCCAGGTCCAGGTTCCCAGAGAAGTCGAATTTGCCTCTTTCCGGCTCATGGAGGTTCCACGAAACGTAGCTATGGTAGAAATGATAATTACAGGCATGAGTTCTCCACTTATCCCACTTTGTCTCCCAAATGAGCACCTTCGTCCCTAAAACCCCTCACGATGGTTGAAGATGTATTTCTTTTTTTTTTTGCTGTACACGGGCCTCTCACTGTTGTGGCCTCTCCCATTGCGGAGCACAGGCTCCGGACGCGCAGGCTCAGCGGCCATGGCTCACGGGCCCAGCCGCTCTGCAGCATGTGGGATCTTCCCGGACCGGGGCACGAACCCATGTCCCCTGAATCAGCAGGCGAACTCTCAACCACTGTGCCACCAGGGAAGCCCGAAGATGTATTTCTTAAGTACATTGTCTTAGTGTTGTCAGGGCTTGAACTGAGAACAAACTGAAGAGACCTGGGACCTCGGAGAAGCCAGGGCAAGTCCTCTCCCTGGAAGGAGGGAGAGAAGGCCCAGGAGATCTGGTGACTCCCTCTTCCCCCATCCCTCCCCATCATCCTCTCTCTTCATCAAAGAAAAAGAAGTAACTTTATAGGAAAATCAGTTAAATGTGGGACAAGCTGGGACCTGGGCCCTTTGTTGCAGGATCTGCACCTGGACAAATGTCTCCTCCAACAACAGATACAAAGAAACTCTGAGGGACTAAAAATAACTGCAGGCCTGCTCAGGGGGCAAATTATCAACCACAAGATACAAAAAGGCCACAAACCCAACTGCCATTTCTGGGGTGTTGGGGGCAAGAGCAGGGTCCTGTGCACCATCCCTGCACACACAGCACCAAGGGGGCGGGCAGACCACCTAAGCCCTGCCTCCGGCCGGACCCCTGGACCTGCCTCCACCCTCACCCCATTTAAGGGAGCAGCCTGCCCCCCTCGGGAAGCAACAAGGGCACCTGTTACTTGTTCTCGCTACCTGGGCTGCAGAGTGAGTCCCAGCCAAGCTTTGCCCGAATTCCTCATCTGGCCTCCTGTCAAATTCTATTGGTTAAAGAGTCCAAGAACCCTGGTCGGTAACAAAAGTAGGGTAAAAAGAAACCCTAATCATCAGTCTTATTTTTAATGAAAACTCCAGAATTCCAAACCTTGGAACAGGACAGACGTTCTTACTCTGAAGAAAGGATAAGGAAATGAAGTAAGTTCGTTGAAGGGCCTGATGTAGAGTAGAGTGTGCTGACAGTAATTCCAGCTGCCCCTCTCCTGGACCCCACCCCACCCCCAGCTTCTGGGGGAGCCTCTCTGACTGCAAAGGGTGCCCAGGTGAAGGAGGGGCTTGCCGGCTCCCAATTCACACTCAAGAGATTATGTAGATTATCCTGCTCTCGCGAGGCGAAATGCTCCCCCTGCAATATTCCTACAAGCTTCAGGAGCCCTATAACAAGAGCACGTACCCGCAGGATCAGAACTTACACATGCAAATAAACGGATCCCACTAGGCAATCTTCCTGGAAAATCACATACTTTGTTCAACTGTGCTGTCACAGGTGAGAACACCCCCGTACTTAGGGCTGTTTTCAAAGCAGTTCATACGTCACCAAGAAAATCCATGTCCTTGACTTGTAATCACACATTTTTGCCTGAAATTTTAATAAAACCCAGCCTGATCACCCACTTTATTTCACAGACTTCGATCCAAATATCCGTTGGAAATTCTGAAAAATAAATCCACAAAATGATCCAAGATTTCTCCCCACTGAGCACGCTTTTAACTGATTCACATGTCAGCGCTGCACTGAGTGACCACCACGTGCTGACCCTGTGCTTGTTCTAGGGTGGAAGCCAAAGCTCTGAAGATGATTCCAGAAAGGAAGGTTGCAAACCGCGTGGGCTGTGCTAGAGAGGTGTACACGCACCTACTGTACAGACGCAAGGTGGAGGGCTGGCTGAAAGACTGTGATGACTTCACCACCTGCTGCGTGTACGCTGGCCTCGCTCACTGGGTTCTTTCAGCCAGTGTCGCTCCTTCTGCCCCCAGCCCACGTCCAGCCCCCACCGCTCGGCCCCCTGACAGTGTGTGGTGGGGAGGCTGCCCCCGTTCACACCCACCCAGGGGCTGGGCCCCTGCTAATCTTTCCTCACAAAGCTCAGCCCGCAGATGCTCCTCCAGGCTGCGCAGGGGGAGGACCAAGCAGGGCTCACCCTCCCGACGTGACGGAGAAGCCTGGACGCAGGCCCAGGAGCCCCCTTGGCGACAAGGCACGGTGGCCGGGGTGTCGGGGCGCACTCACGTGGTCAGGGTGTTCAGGCCACAGGCCTTCATCTTCAGCAGCCGGTCCCTCCAGTACTCCCGGGGCACCCGGAAGTAGTGCACGGAGCCCCCGAAGATCCAGAAAGCCGAGTCCTCCAGCATGAAGTTCTGCCCTCTGGCCGGCAGCCCCAAGCACCGATGCCTCAGCCACAAGGGGGTCAGCCTGTACCAGTTCACCCTGCAGGGAGCACAGGCAGCCTCAGTGCCCATCCTCGCCAGCCTGGGCCTTGAGCGGGCACCTCGGAGCCAGGCTTCCCCACCTCCTTCTCCAGCCCCCGGCATCCCTTCCCGAGCGGGCCTGTGCCAGGCGGCCAGACGCAGCACCACCCACACCCCCAGCCCACGCGGCCTGCCAGGAACACGACAGACTCGGCCTTCAACATGGAGGCCGTGCTCACAGGAGGGAAGTCAGGGCACACGCAGCACAGGGAGGAGGTTCTTGGGGCCGAGAAGCTGCCTTCAGGTGCCAGGGCTGGGGGGACTCGGGGGCAGATGCGGGTGCCTACAATGGCCCACACGGCTAGGCTATCTGACACACATCAAAGCAGCAGCTACCTGACACAGTACCTCTGAGCCACCTCAAGGTCACAGCCACCGGGCTGGAGGTGCAGATACCTGGAAAGAGGTACCGGTTAGAAACGGTGTCTGCTCATTGACTGAATTTCCAGGTCTTAATTGTTACACCTGGAGAAGGAGTGCTGGCCGAGGGGCACCCGAGCAGGACAGGGAGCCCCCCACCCGGGAGGGCTGCCAGGAGGGGTGAGTCCCCAAAAAGCGCCTCTTGGTGTCTTGTGGGTTGGCCAGGGGGAGGCCCTCACATGACCCCCGTGACTCGGGGCTCCGAAAACCTCTCCCTCTCTTCTCCACCCCGTCTCCTGACAGCCCAGAGAGAAGCAGCAAGAGAAGCTGGAAATTTAGGAAAGCTGGAGACAGAAAACCAAAAGTGAGTTGGGGCAAAAGCAAATTTCAGTTGGTACCTTTTCCTCTGCTTTAAAAAGGTCCTGGACTTCCCTGGTGGCGCAGTGGTTAAGAATCCGCCTGCCAGTGCAGGGGACTCGGGTTCGATCCCTGGTCCGGGAAAATCCCACAGGCCACGGAGCAACTAAGCCCGTGCACCACAACTACTGAGCCTGCGCTCTAGAGCCCATGAGCCACAACTACTGAAGCCCGCATGCCTAGAGCCCGTGCTTTGCAACTAGAGAAGCCACCGCAGTGAGAAGCCCGCACACCTCGACGAAGAGTAGCCCCCGCTCGCTGCAACTAGAGAAAGCCCATGCACAGCAACGAAGACCCAACGCAGCCCCCAAAATTAATTAATTAATTAATTAAAATTAAAAGGTCCCTGCATCACTTCTGTTCTTTCCATTCATTTTGAAACAAAAGCTGAAACCACACACTGATTGAAAGAGACACGGGAGAACCAGGCATGGGCTGAGGCAGTCTTCAAAGGCACCACTCGAGCCTCGCCGGGCACGGGCACCATGTGGATGCGCCATCCTCCGGCTCTCTCCCCACCTCCGCCACCAGCACCGGCTTCTCCTCTGCCCACACGCCAAGGGCTTCAGCTCTGACCGTCCACGGGAGAGGGAGTGTGCACGGACCACCCCAGCCCCTGCTCCTCAGCTGTGCAGGCCGGGGTGGTGTCACCGCCTGGTCCTCGCTGAGGTCGGGACAGAAACTGAGATGCCTCCCCAGTGACAAGAGCGACTGCACGTCTGCAGAAGCTAATCATCAAGGGCTGGGGCAGGTATAGCCACTATGGAGAACAGTATGGAGGTTCCTTAAAAAACTAAAAATAGAACTACCATACGACCCAGGAATCCCACTCCTGGGCATATACCTGGAGAAAACCATAATTCAAAAAGATACATGCACCCCAATGTTCATCATAGCACTATTTACAATAGCCGGGACATGGAAGCAACCTAAATGTCCGATAGATGAATGGATAAAGAAGATGTTGTACATACATACAATGGAATACTACTTAGTCATAAAAAGGAATGAAATAATGCCACTTACAGCAACATGGATGGACCTAGAGATTATCATACTGAGTGAAGTAAGTCAGACGCAGAAAGACAAGTATCACATGATATTGCTTATATGCGGAATCTTAAAAAAAAGGGTACAAATGAACGTATTTACAAAGCAGAAGTTAAGTCACGGATGTAGAAAACAAACTTATGGTTACCAGGGGATAACGGGGGGGGAGGAAAATTTGGAAGATTGGGATGGGCATATACACACTACTGTATAGAAAATAGATAACTAGTAAGAACCTGCTGTATAGCACAGGGAACTCTACTCAATACTCTGTAATGGCCTATATGAGAAAAGAATAAGAAAAAGAATGGATATATGTATGTATATATAATTGATTCACTTTGCTATACACCTGAAACTAACACAACATTGTAAATCAACTATACTCCAATAAAAAGGTTTTTTTAATTAAAAAGAACTTTTTTTTTAAAGGCTCGGGGCAGTGGAGGGGGGACTTCCCCAGCAGTCCAATGGTTAAGACTGCCCTCCAATGCAAGAGGTGCAGGTTCGATCCCTGGTTGGAGAACTAAGATCCCACACGCCGCAGGGTGCGCCCAAAAACTAAAGAAAGAAAGGCTGGTGCAGTATTTTGTTTTTTTTTTCTCTCCATTTTCTTTTTCTAGCAATTTGGTTTTATTGTATTTCACCAAGTAACAGGTTGAGAAGCTGAGAAGCGTAGCTCTAGACAGGAACAATGGGCTGGCCTCAGGCAGCTGTGGTCGCGGAGACAGAGTTGTGACAAGCACACTGACCAAGGCAATGTACCAGCGTGGGGTCCAAGCGGATGGAGACGTGGGAGCGGCCAGAGCACATGCAGTCTCCACTGTGGCCTCCCTGACACCCGGCTAGACTCAGCTACACCAGAGGTAGGGGGGTTTGCATGCGGCCACGATGGTTCTCAAAGCTCGCAGCGTACGTGAATCCCTGGTAAACTTTTAAAACCAACTGAAGCCCAGTCTGCACCACAGACCAATGAACTCCCTCTGGAGGTGGGCACAGGCACTGGTCCTAGAAAGAGCCTCAGGGCAAGGCTGAGAGCCACTGGTGGGGTTGAGTTTTTCAGGAGGGCCAGGGGCCCCGGGTGGCCAGACACAGGGCCGCAGGAGGCCAAGAGGGCGGAAGGTGCCACAGACATCACTGGCCACTAGGGAATTTGTCTAGAGCCAGTCCTGGACAAAGGAAACAGTTTCCACCTACTCTCCTTCTCAGCCCCAGCACCCAACACCCTCTACCGCAGCTGTGGACGCCAGCTCTGCTGCATCATCGCAGGAATGGTCGTCTGTGGATAACCTGGCAACCTAGCACTGGTTTCTTTCTCCAAAAAGTTCCACCTTCCAAGTGACTTAAAATGACAATTCAAAATACAGTTCTCCCAAAGGACCACAGACGTGGGGAAGTGAAAACAAATGCAGGATCTTTGAGAGGAGGGTCTGGACGGGAGCCCTGGCCCTCCCCTTGGTAGCGCCGTCCCCATGGGTTACGGACCCTGGCTCCGAGGGCATGATCTTCCCCTGTAACACGGGGCCATCACCTGTCCTGACTGCTCACAAGGGCTGCAAGGGGATCAGACACCAGGGAAATGCAGTAGAAGGACCTGTGACATGATGGTCCTTACCAGCTGTGTCCAGCACGTTCTTCTGTGAGGCATATAGCAAGGGGCTTAACAAGATGTTTCTCAGGCTTCCCTGGTGGCACAGTGGTTGAGAGTCCGCCTGCCGATGCAGGGGACGCGGGTTCGTGCCCCGGTCCGGGAAGATCCCACATGCCGCGGAGCGGCTGGGCCCGTGAGCCATGGCCGCTGAGTCTGCGTGTCCGGAGCCTGTGCTCTGCAACGGGGAAGGCCACAACAGTGAGAGGCCCGCGTACCGCAAAAAAAAAAAACAAAAAAACAAAAAAAACGGGCAGATGTGCAGGTGACAAGCTTACCACCTCCTTCCTGTGAGGTGAGCCCAGGAAGTGATCCTCCGCTTTCGGAGAGGGTCTCTCAGGGCAGCGGGAGGTAGAAGGGCAGATCCCGCCACCTCCCTGCATGAGGCTGATGAGGACCGCTCTGAAGCGTCCCAGCCGAGCCAGAGGGCGTCCCTGTGAGCGCTGCAGACACTGACTACAACCGAGGTCACGGTGGGACCGGCAGGCCTCACACTGCGTCACAGCCACCCCCTTGTCTTCCGTCCTACGTACGCATGTGTCCAGATCCATACAGGACAGCATCGCCGCAACCAGACACGGCAGAGATAGCATCGTCAACTCCCGGGACGTGCAGCCTCCAGCGGCGACCAGGCCAGGCTCACACAATTTCAGGCTAACAAGGGTGTGGACAAGCTGGCACTCGAGGTAGGAACCTGCAGAAACAGTCCTTCCATCCCCAGAACATGAGTCCTCACTGGTCCCGGGCATCAGTAGTTTGGTTCCATACATAATGTACACTGTGACCCCACTCGGGCTGCCCTAAGCAAATGTTCAACTGAATCTGGGTCCAGGGCTTCATATTAAGATGCTGACCAAGAAAACACTCCGCCCATCCACGTGGCCATGCCGGAGACCATCACCCAGATGGACATGTTAAACTGCCCAGAAGACATCATCACACACAGAAACCTCCTCACTTGGGTCTAAAATACAAATTTCTCCTCATCACTTTCAAGATTCTGATGTGGCTACAGGCTCCCATGAGGTCCAGCTTCCTCGGCTGGACCCCATGAACTGCCCCCTCGGGGTATTTAGGTCTCACCAGCCTTCAGCCCTGTGCACGCCTCCCTCAGCTGGGAGGTTTGGGGGCCCAAGGAGGGGCCCGCCCACGCTCCGGTCCCGGCCAGCGCCCCTAACGTCCCCAACCCAGAAGACTGCCTCTTGCACCAACCCTGGAGCCCCACGAGCTTCAGCCCCCAGGAAATGAAACACTGTCCCCAGGTCTGCCCTGGCTTCCTGCATGTGCTCCTTGGCCTGGGCCCAAGGCTCTGGCTCCTGATTTGCTGGGAGAGGCCTTAATATTTCCAAAGGGCTGAGGTCTTCCATCCAAAAGCGAGTCGCTCATTCTGCAGAGATGCCTGGCCATCGTGCAGCACCCTGCAGCCTGTGGCACCACTGTAAGCCTGGAACCTCTGCCCTTCCCTCCAAGAAGGCTCTGGTAGGTCAAGAATGGGTCACGCACCCGGGCTCCAGCAGGCCAAGCCAGGCAGCATCTTCTACAGCCCGTAGGAGTTTGTATGTGAACAAGCGTTTACTAGAGGAAACCCTGAGACCCAATCATGCAGCAATAAAAACTCCTCATTTGAAATCAACCACATACCAACAACAAAAAGTGATCGGATGTCACATGACACTGTGCTGTCACTTTGGGGAAAATTTCCATTGACAGCATCATAAATAGGAAAAGTGCCAAGAGAGGAAAGCTCTGTTAGCTAACCCCCGGGCACCCCTGATGACAAGACTCTGATCTCAGAGACACTCACGGAATCAGAATAAAAGGATTTCATTAAACAGGGCACAACGTATTGTAAATAAATGGGTTTTTAAAATCCAACACGTGGGACTTACCTACCAAGATAGACGAGAGCTGGGCTAGTTCTTACAGGACACAAAGACTCTACCCACCCACACAGATTAAACGGAATTTGCTCCTGAGCCTACAGAGCTCAGGCTGATCCAACAGAAATAGAATGTGCTATTTACTTACTTATTATAAATGTCGATCAAGACTTAAAATGAGTATCTCATACGGTCAGCAATTCTATGGACGGAAATATCTCCAACAGATATTCACTACGACTTGGTTTGCAGCCACGGATGCTCTTCAGAAGGGGGCAGTTTAAATAACTCATGAGCCCAACGAACCAACAGGGTAACGTCTACAGCTGTCCCTATGTGCACAGAACACTCCGGAGAGAAACTGTGATCAGGGAAGCCTCTGGGCAGGGAGAGGGGTGCCCAGGGGCCAGAACTAGGGGGTCTTATCTTCCCATTTATATTATTTGAAGATTTCATCCTCTTCCTAGATTACCTACCCACAAAATAGCCTTTGCAAGAACAATGCAATGTGCTCTTGAAAGGCACAGCCCTGCTAACCGTCCCTCGGAGGGTGAGGGTGGGAGCATGGGGCACCCACCAAGGGTCTCCGTCCACGAAGCCCTGTTGAGAAACGTCTGCTTCGTTACCATGAGCCTCGAAGGATCCCCGGCCCTTCCATCCCAGGGGAGGCACCACATAAGGGGACTCCCTCTCAATGGCCTTTAACGTCCAGAGCAGTCGATTTAAGCAAAAGGTAAAACCGAGTGCAGAGGGGGCTGCAAACACCCCGCTGCTGGGTGCCAGGGCAGGGCCTGGGCTCCAGGGTCCTCTGCAGGCCCCACGCGTTCTGAAACAGTCTCTCTCAGCCCCGGCATCTCCTGCCTCTTCATCAGAAGAGAATTCCAGGCGATACGATGGGGGTCAGGGTCACATCATCAAAGATGAAGTGCTTTTACTTCACTGGTGGCTCCTTCCTCGCCCCAAGGGGTAGAGGACTCCTTAGCCCACGTCCTGATGCTTGGGGGACCGAGGCTCTGGAGCTCTTAGCGCTGGTCTCCTGGGCACCCCGGTCCCTTGATCACAAATACACCTCCACTGTCCGTGCGTTCACTGAGACACTGGGTCCCCTTCCGACTCTCAACACCCACCCTCTCCTCCGGCACAGGGGCTCAGATACCTGCCCCTCCCCGCTTCCCCACGCCTGTCAGGGGTGACACTTCCAGAGGCTGTAAGCTTCACTGCCAGAACACAAGAGGGATGGCGCTCAAAGAGCTGGAGTGTTCCAGGGGCGATGACTCAGACTCCACGCAGATCAGTGCCCAGAACAGGCAAAGCTCATAAAATCAGTGACTTCACAGATGCCCAGGAAGGCACCTTTTGCACATGCCCCCAGAGGACGGGACCGGCCGTGATTTGGACCACAGAAAGTGGCCTGGTTCCATGGCTAAGTGACCTGCCCTTGCCGAGGAGCCTGAGAGGCACGGGAGGAATGGGGGTCTGGAACCCAAACAAGCAGGGCAGAAGCAGCTAAGAGACAGGCTTCCAAGGGAGGTGGGAGGCGGGAGGCCGGCGCCCACCTGGCGGCCCTCCCCTCTGCTGACTCTGCCAGCTAACATCTAGGGTTGAAGAGACGCAGAGCTCCTGGAGCGTTGCTCAGTGACACGCTGATGCTGAGAGGAAAAGTCCTGAGTGGGAGCCATGCCCAGCAGGCATTCTTGTGCTAGTGGAGAATGACAGGCTCAGGGCCGAGGTTCCTGGATCCCAAGTAACACGCTAGAGGGGGAGGCCAACCAAGACAGAAGATTACACTTCTATAAACTCCAGAAAATGCCAACTAATATCCCGTGGCCGAAAGCAACACATCAGCGAATACGTATAAAATTGATAACTAGTAAGAACCTGCTGTACAAAAAAATAATAAAATAAAATTTTAAAAAAGGAAAAAAATAGAAGAAAAAAATATTTCAGATGTGGAAAACACACACACACACACACACACACAGACCCCAGCAGACTCCACCTGCTGAACATGCGGTTTATTGCCTGACGACTATACTGCAGTGAAGGTAAATTTTTTTTTTAATTTATTTATTTATTTATTTATGGCTGTGTTGGGTCTTCGTTTCCGTGCAAGGGCTTTCTCTAGTTGTGGCAAGCAGGGGCCACTCTTCATCGCGATGCGCAGGCCTCTCACTATCGCGGCCTCTCTTGTTGCGGAGCACACGCTCCAGACGCGCAGGCTCAGTAATTGTGGCTCACGGGCCCAGTTGCTCCGTGGCATGTGGGATCTTCCCAGACCAGGGCTCGAACCCGTGTCCCCTGCATTGGCAGGCAGATTCTCAACCACTGCGCCACCAGGGAAGCCCCAAGGTAAATTTTTTTTAAGACCATCTTTCAAACTAAAAAGCCGAAGGTTGAAATCTTCCTCAAAAGTCATCTTGGTCCTCCTGTTTCTTGGATATGATGTAATCAAACAGCTGTGATTGACCACGAACCAGCCCAAGGTAAAGTTCAGGAGAAAAACAAAAGCTGCAACCCAGCAGCCCCTCCCCCACCCAAACACTTTCTTCTGATCCTGACAGCTCAGGGGCAAAGCCGCTGTCTGAGCAGCCAGTCCCTGTGTGACCTCTATCGCACTGGCTACACCCACATTCCCTACAACAGCTGGGAGCTGGGCCCCCACTCAGTTAATGACCCGGTCACCTTAGCGTAAGGCAGGAAGAGGGAGCAACAAAGAAGGTGCTGGGCTACCCTGGTGGCGCAGTGGTTGAGAGTCCGCCTGCCGATGCAGGGGACACGGGTTTGTGCCCTGGTCCAGGAAGATCCCACATGCCGCAGAGCAGCTGGGCCCGTGAGCCATGGCTGCTGAGCCTGTGCGTCCGGAGCCTGTGCTCTGCAACGGGAGAGGCCACAACAGTGAGAGGCCTGCATACCGCAAAAAAAAAAAAAAAAAAAAAAAGAAGGTGCTGGCTCTGGCCTCCAGACATAGTCCTTGGTGTCCAGCCCAAGCTGGACAGCAGGAATTGGGCGAAAGTCATCCGTGAGGGTGATACAGTCCAAACGAAGCCCAGAAGACAAGTATTCCAGAGGACCCTAAGACGTGGCCCTGAACTAATTCAGAGCTTCTCTGGCCTCTATCTAACCTGCTGAGAAAGACAGCACAGCAGGAAAAGCCACGTCTTTCCTAAACATGCCAAAACTCTTCCAGGTCGTGAGTCACAGCCATTCACCCTCTGCTGCTGTTCCTGTGTGGCCCCACAAGCCCCCCCCCCAACCTACCCTTCCTGCAGCCACTCCACCAGGTGGGGACACATTCGCTCACCTGTGAGAGCCCGTGCTTCTGCACCTTCTGTCCCTCCAGACACAACAAGTACCAGGCTCCTTCCCGCACCTCCTCCTGCAGACCGTCAGGGTGTACTACCTGGCCCACCTCAAGCCCCTCGGAGCCACCCTTCATGGTGAACTGTCTGGGTTCCCTGCATGGGCTGCTACATCCCTGACCTCCAACAACAACGCACACGCTCCTCGCACACCTCGGGCCTTTCTCCCTAGGGGTGTGGGCTCCTGGATACCTGGCTGTATGCCAGAGGCCCCTGCTGCGTCTCCTCTGGGGTGTGCATCAGCCTTGTGTCTACAAGAGCCAGGGCCGGTCCTCAAAGAGGAGGGGCTGGGATCATAGACAGGATGGAAAAGTCTTGGGAACGACTGGGCAAACAAGATGCCTCCTATGTGTTCTGAGCCCAGAGGGAGAAGAGCACCATTTCCTTCTCCCAACAACCCTGTGACACTCTCCCCATCTCCAAAACAGAGATGACATCTAAGTCTTGGAAAGGCGTAAATGGAAAGAGTTCTCTCCCTCCCAAACGTCCCTATCTCCCAGAGGAAGTCCAGAGGAGCCACGAGGGGGGCAGAAGAAGATAAAGCTGAGGGTGGCGGGCGCGCCGCAGGTCCACGGGCTCAGCCTGCAGCCTCCATACTAACTTCCCTACCAAAGCCCTTGATGCTGCTGGCCTGCCAGCAACACTGGAGGTTTTGAATATGGAAAGTGCCAGGCATCGACCTCAAAAATAGGGTCACAGACACAGTTTAGGAAAATTCTAGGCTCGGGCACCCACACAGGCAGTGGGTAAATCATTCTATCACTAAACGCACTCCCAGATAACTCTTTGCAAGGGAGGGGGGAGAGTGGGAAGGGGTGAGCTGGTGACTGGAGGAAGAGTGGAGAGAGAAGACACATCAATCCGAGAACGGGGCAACTACACCCAAAGCGAGAAGCTTGTAGGACCCGTGACCGCGCTGGGCCGGCCAGATGGACCGTCGCTGGGAGCCCTGGGAGCTCTGGCCTCTGCCGAACAGAGAAGCCTCGCAGCAGGCTTGGCAGGAAATGTGGGGACCTGGGAGAAGAGCTGGGGATCTGGGGCTCAGCAAGAGGGCTAGGGGCGCACAGAGCTGGGAGTGTCGGAGAGGGGTCTGAGGCCAGGTCTGCGGACTTCCCGCGGAAAAGCATGGGGAGCCCTCGGTACAGACGCCCGGGGACCGGGAGCACAGAGCCTGGCGTCACCCAGGGCACTGGGGGCGCTGAGGGACCGGGCGCTGGCGCTCCAGATCAGACGGCACCACAGGGCCGTCCCCGTGGGGACTCGGGCTCCGCGGGCGGCTGTGCGCGCGCTGCCGGGCCGGCTCCCCCGGCGCGAGGGGAGGCGAGAAAGCAGGTGTGCAGGACAGGGCGTCTGCTCACCTGCGGAGCACCAGTATGCTCAAGATCACCAGCAGCAGCAGTCCAAGAATGCGGCCGGGCCTCCACCGGACATTCCACTTGGGCATCGCGCGTCCGCTGCTCCTGGACCCGCTTGCTTTCCAGCCCTCACTCTCTGAGCGGAAGCTCGGCGCGGGGGCGGGGCCGCGCGCTGGTCGCCGGGGCAACAGGCCGCCGCGAGCCCCGCCCCCCAGTGCTCAATGCCTGCAGCCCGAGGACGCGCCGGAGAGTGGCAGACGGTGGCCCTTGCCGTTTCCAGCCACACCTTCGCCCAGGATGAATAAAATTCTTATTCTGGCACAGAATTATGTCACAAAGGAGCCTGTGTAATATGTGGGCAAAATTTATGCTTTCTAGCAATCACAAACCCACCTAATCCCAAGAACAGAATTCAGATTTTACTGAAAGAAAATCTGAAACATTTTCTAGGGAGGCTGATGTTTCTTCACAGCATCAGAGTTTCTAGAAAATACACACACACACACACACACACACACACACACACACACACACACCCCGTTGCATGTTTTCAAACCATATCCTGTGCTTGTAAAGCTGCTAGGAATACAATGAGATTGTACTTCTGGAACAAAACAAGGCGAGTTTAGTGTGAAGTGTTCTTTTTGTAGCATTCAGCAAATATTTAGTCAGGTAGCAAAAATTAAACCCAGGAGAGAAAAAAAAAATGAACAAAGGGGGGAAGGCCTAGCGCAGTGGCAGGGGCTCGCTTGGGGCTGACAGCAGGGCCAGAGCCGCCCCTGGGGATCCCGAGAGCAGTCTCTCCCCCTTCGCCAATGCTCCAAAGTCAGTACCTTCTGTCCACGTTTTAAGCCATAACTGCGTGATAGTTGTTAAGACTATGATGAAGGTATTTTGGTGTAATTGGGGTAAAAGGTGGCCCATGAGACATATGGGGAAGGTGTCAAAGGTTAGTCCCCTTGCCACCCACGGAGGCGCACCCCAGCCACGCTCCCCCCCGGCCCCGCCCAGTCGGCCCTGGTTCCTGGTGATATTGCTGAGCAGTGAACAGCACAGTCCATTAAACACCAGGGCATCCTTAAGGTATTTAAACAGTCCCAGCATCTCCTCTTTTTTTCAGATATTAGCTTAATCTTGTTAACATGGGCTATAAAAACCCTGAAACCCTTAGCCCAGCCCTGTGTCCTTTGTTTTTACTTATGAGAGATAAATGTAAATAACTCAGTGCTAAAGAAAAAATCATTACCCCTTAACCTGCTGGGAAGTGCAGACCTGTAGACACACCCTACTCACGGTTTAAGAACAGTTTTACTTTATCTGGACTTTGTGACAGCAGGACGGTGCTGCAGAGGTAGCTCTAATCCAGATGTGTTTGCTGAGGAGACAAGACTGGGTTTTTTAAATTGTAGCAAGATACACCTTCAAGACAGTCCTTTGCAAAATGCTTGATTGATCTTGACCCCAAGCGGACCGTGAAATACTCAAATCACTGGGCATGGAGGCTACAGTTAGGTGAACTGTCTAATGGGGCTGTAAACCAAGTGGTCTGGCTGGGTGTGTGGGAAGATCGGACCTGATACAGGGCGATCATAACCCGCACAGGCTGCCTTTCTGATGCCAGGGGTTCAGAAAATAGAAAAAAAAAAGTTTTCTTAAAAAAATGAAGTCCCGTTGATATCCTCAGGCCACCACTCTGAGTCAGAACTCCAACAGACCCAGAGCTCGCAGACCCGCCCTGAGAATTCCCGCAGCCCGCATTGCCGGTGGGAAGCAGGTGTGAACGAGGAGCCGGGAGAGGAAGAGCTGCTCGCTTGGAGTCAGCATGGGGCGACTCTCCGGAAAAAGTCAAAATAGTCACGTCAAATTAACGGCATCGGCTGTTTAACTTTTGATTTTTAAAGGTGACAAACAGGTTTATAGATCAGATATTCATTCATTGGCATATCTTATTTCCGAGCGCACTGTGTTAATGCCTTAAATATAGTGTATCTGAATTGTAGGAAAACACGTGACAAAATCTCCCTTCAAGTCACTAGGACAAGATGCAGGATGGGGCTTCTGTGTCAGAACAGTCCTGTGGGCCCTGGGCCCTCACCCCCTCCAGCTCCTTTACTCAAGTTGCCGAAGAGTCTTGAGCCAAAACACTAAGAACAGGGGGAATTCCTGGGACTAAATGAGTGCAATTTCAACCCTGGACGAAAAGAAAGTAGAAAGTCCTTGTCCTTGGAAAAAGAAAAAGGAAAACAGATCCAAGTTCAGATGGGTAGTCAAGGCTTCTCACCCCAAAGGCAGGTCGCTGAGGCTGGGAGGGGCCTGTGTGTTTGTGGGGGATGCACTGTCTTCAGTGCTGGCCTTAGAGCCGTCAAGATGCCACTTTTCAGGCTGAAAAGCCAAGGTCTGATTCAACAGCATTTCGTTCATTAAGAAGGAATCCACAACTTTTAATGTCCACTGTGTGCTGAACACTGTTTTAGGTGTTTGGGAGGTATCAGTGCACAAAACAAAGATCCCCTCCCTCTGAAATTTCTGTTCCAGCTGAGGAAGAAGGATAACAAAAATCAACAAATGAATTAGTAAACCATAAAGTGTATTCAAAGGTGATACTGACCCCAGGCTCTTTAATCAACAGAAATTGATAAGAGGCCACATGAGGAATTCAGGCAAGGCTTGACTGGGACTCACTCTGCAGCCCAGGTAGCGAGAACAAGTAACAGGTGCCCTTGCTGCTTCCGAGGGGGGCAGGCTGCTCCCTTAAATGGGGTGAGGGTGGGGCAGGTCCAGGGGTTCTGGCCTGAGGGACAGCTTAGGTGGTCTGCCCACCCCCTTGGTGCTGTGTGTGCAGGGATGGACACAGGACCCTGCTTTTGCTCCCAACACCTCAGAAGTGGCAGTTGGGTTTGTGGCCTTTTTGTATCTTGTGGTTGATAATTTGCCCCCCTGCACAGCCCTGCACTTATTTTTAGTCCCTTATAGTTTCTTTGTATAGTTTCTTTGTATAGTTTCTGTTGTTAGAGATGTTTGTCCAGGTGCAGGTCCTGCAGCAAAGGGCCCAGGGCCCAGCCTGTCTCAAAGGTAGTAAATCCAGAGCATAAATGAAGCGGACAAAGGAAGACTGGGGGGAGGGGTACGCAGAGCAGGTCTCGCAGAGAAGGCATCGCTGAGCAAAGACCTGAACGAGGAGCATTACCTGCACGCAGGTGCCGAGGAAGGGGCCGCCAGCCAAGCAGAGAGGACCTCGAGTGCGAAGGCCTCGGGCAGGGGTGACGCCCGGCATTCCAGGACTGCAGGGGGTGAGGGGAGGCAGAGGAACCAGGGCCAGATCAGGCAGGCCTTCGGGGGCAGAGCTTTGACTCAAACAAACAGAACCGGGGCAGGCTCTGGGCGTGGCATCCATTACGCTTTAAAAGGTCACTCAGGTGCCAGGGGCTGGCAGCGGTCGAAAACAGGAGACCAGGCCAGGGGCTACCGCGGGGGTCGCGTGCCAGGTGCTGCTGTTCAGACAAGTGGCAGCTGGCGTGGAGACGAGTCTGGATTCCTGGGTCGTTTGTGGGGTGAGAGAAATCAAGAGGATTCAAGAACGACTCCATCACGTTGGAATGCCAGTTTCTTTTATAGAACAGAGACGGGGAGGAGGTGAGGAAGTAAAGTAAAAAGGCCACTGGTTTTGCCTGGCTTGGCCAGCCTCCAGGAGGGGATGTGTTAATTTCTTCTTTTCTGCAGCTATTCACAGGTGGGCAGGGTCAGATTGTCTCCCTCTGAGCTGAACAAAGGCACTTCAGTTTAACATTCAGGCAGCCGGGCAGGGTTCCCTGAGGCAGGCCATTGTGTGTGATTATAATAACAAAAGCACCGAAAAGCAAAGGTTAAGGTCAAAGAAACAGATCCAACATGGAGTCCTATTTTGCTCTTCCGTGTTGGAGTCCCAGAAGCCCAGCTCAGTCTGGGGGGTGTTGAGCCATCAAGGAGACGTGCAGGTGGAGACACCACATAAGACTTTGGTGACTGTGATGCAGGCAGGTGGGGGGGGTTTGGGGAGACTGGAACGGGTTAGAGGAGGTGGAGGAATCTCGGTGGATACAGATGAGTCTCGTTCATGGATATTTGCTGGAAGAAGGAATAAATAAATGGGAATGTAGCTGGTGGCTCATGACCCTGAGTCGAGGGTAATGCCCTGTTTTCATTTCCAGGTGGGAGAAACCACAGCATGGTACACTGACATGATCGTGATCAAAGAGAGTGAAAAGTCACTGAAGCAGGAGAGACAGTGGGGGAATTCCTGGAGCTACATCTGAGTAGGTGCCGTGGACAGGTTAGTGGCCTGTGAAGGGCAGGCTCTGGGGTGAGCTGACAGGGTCACTCAAGACATCATGCTTTCTCGGCGACAGACATTTCAAATATAAACAGTGTGACACTAATCAGAAATGAGAACTAGCCTTGTCATTTGAATTTGTTGTTAATATCTGAATGTATGCATCTGAGATGTGACGTAAAGTGAAACATTAAAATTGTATTGGGGTTTCCCTGGTGGCGCAGTGGTTAAGAATCCGCCTGCTGATGCAGGGGACACGGGTTCGAGCCCTGGTCTGGGAAGATTCCACATGCCTCAGAGCAACTAACCCGTGTACCACAACTACTGAGCCCGTGTGCCACAACTACTGAAGCCCACATGCCTAGAGCCCGTGCTCCACAGTAAGAGAAGCCACTGCGATGAGAAGCCCGCACACTACAACAAAGAGTAGCCCCCGCTCTCCACAACTAGAGAAGGCTCACGTGCAGCAATGAAGACCCAATGCAGCCAAAAATAAAACTAATTAATTAATTAAAAATAAAGTAAAATTGTATTAAGTTGAAGTAAAATAAAGCAATGATTAACGATTATTATGAAAACTATCAATATAAGCTACTAAAACAATTATTAAGAACTTTCAAATACTTAAATTAAGCACATGGGGAAATACACTGACAGCTAATAAGAATATTAAGAGAGTACACTAGCTTTATAAGGGTAGGAAGACTATAATATCCTCTTTGAACAAAGAATAGATATATGAAATAGATATAGCTAAATGTATATGAAATAGATAATTTTTAAATGTAAAATACATAGACATATTTATATAATATATAAAATTTAAGATATTGATAATAAGGTATATTTTAAAAGATTGTTTTACCAGTTTTTATCATTGTTGAACTGTTTGATGTATACCATTCCTATCATTAAACAACATGCTTTTTATAAACTGGATTTAATTACTTAATTTCATTCTAGCTGTGAGTCTTGGGAGAAAAGATCTTCTCTGGGAATTCTTACTACCTTGAAATTTCATGAGGAGAAAGAGTTCCAAGGTGACGTGCAGCTGCATCTGTGAGGAATCGTCTTCGATCCAGACAGAATAAATATATGAAAAATAGATGCAAGTGTTAAACAAAAAGCAGGCACATTTTCTTCTCACTGAACAAACTGCAAAAGGACGGCTTCTCATGGTCCTTTAAGACAATTTCTTATAGCTGAGTTTATGGAGTCTAAATGAGAAGTTTCTCAAAACAGTTCTTACCTTGCTATTCTCAGTCGTTGTTCAGCTGCAACTAGAGAAAGCCCGCACACAGCAACAAAGACCCAATGCAGCCAAAACTTTAAAAAAAAGAAAAAATACTCAGGAAAAAAATCAGAAAGTTCCCAAAAGCAAAACTTAAATTTGTCCCTGGCCAGCAACTATTTACATAGCATTTACATTGTATTAGGTAGTATAAGTAATCTAGAGAGGATTTAAAGTGCAGTATATAGGAGGATTGTGTAAGTTACATGCAAATAGTATGTATGCCATTTTATGTAAGGGACTTGAGCATCTGTGGACTTTGGCATCCACAGGGGGTTCTGGAATCAGCCCCCTTGGACACGGAGGGATGACTGTATGTGATTGTTTTCCAGTGATGTCATTTGAGAAAGTTGGTTGCAGTATTCGTGCCTATGTGGCTTCTCTCACCAATATCCGCCCACTACCAGTAAGAGCTTTGACTACACCCAGAGGGCTCAGGAGTGATAAGACACAGACACTCCATGCCAGGTTCTGCTGTCACACACACACCAGAACCAACAACCAAACTGCTGTTCCTTCTCTGATTGGATGTGACCCAGCAGATCACCTCAGAGACACACAGACTGCAGGGAAAAGCGTGAAGACATTGCTCACTGCCCCTGCATCTCCCCCACTACACACACACACACACACACACACACACACACACACACACACACACACACACACACACACACACACACACACACCAGGAATCTGCAGACAGCATATACAACACCCTCTCTCCTTACCCTCTCTTTGGCCAAAGATGCCTCCTTTCCAACTGAGTATGGGGAGGCAGAAATAAAATGTGTTTATTTTATTCATGTCTGCCTAAAAGCACATTTGTGTAGAAAATAAAGCTTGCTAAATGTTAAGCATCTAACTGGCAAATCAGTCACTGAAGATTTTGGAGACTTTTTAAAGCCTAAAATCGTATCATATGGATTTACTATATTATACATAACAATTTCTCTGTTGACTTTTTAGGGTCTTTTCACATTTTTGCTATTGTAGGCAACACTGTATTTGATATTCTTGACGTAAAACCTTCCTCCTGAAAAACTGCCTGTGGATGAATTCCAACAAGCCAAGAAGGGTGTAAGCACCCAGTCCAGATGGTTTCAATGGTGGATTTTACCAAACAGTAAGAAATACTAACAATTCTACACAATCCCTTCCAGAACATAGAAAAGGAGGGAGTTTTTCCAAATTCATTGTATGAGGCCAGCATGACCCTAATTCCAAAATCAAACAAAGATGTTTCAAGAAATGAAAACCAACAATCAATATCTCTCATGAACATGGAAGCAAAAATTCTCAACAAAATACAAACAAATTGGGCTTCCCTGGTGGCGCAGTGATTGACAGTCCGCCTGCCGATGCAGGGGACACGGGTTCGTGCCCCGGTCCGGGAAGATCCCACATGCTGCGGAACGGCTGCACCCGTGAGCCATGGCCGCTGAGCCTGCGCGTCCGGAGCCTGTGCTCCGCAACGGGAGAGGCCACAGCAGTGAGAGGCCCGCGTACCGCAAAAAATAAAAAAATAAAAGTGCTGAAAAAGTTTTAAAAGTTTAAAAAGTTTTAAAAAATCGTTAAAAATTAACCTAAAATATCAGCTGTATTTAAACACTTTTATATTTATTATTTGTAATTTGTATTTCCTTTTAATTTTGTTAGATAATTTTCAGCATCCCTATTCCCCACTTTAATTTTCCTCTACTTTCCATGGTTAGTCACTCTAGTGTGTTTTTTTTGTACAATTGGCCCTCTGTACCACAAGTTCCATATCTGGGGATGTGGAGGGCTGATGGGACTTGAGCATCAGTGGATTTTGGTATCTTAGGAGTTTCTGGAATCAGTCCCCCCAGATACTGAAAGATGGCTGTAAGTCCTTTGTTGTATGTGTTCCTGCAAAACATGTATTGCTGCTTGTATGGATATATTAATTATTCACTCACTTGGCATTGATTGTAGATCTCGTTACAGTCCTGTCATTTAAGATCTAAACATCTTATTATGGCAGTAATTCTGTGGATTACGCCATGGTGCCTATGTTTTATTCTAATGTTTCTGCAGTTTGTTTCTTCATTTAAATCTTTGGTTCATCAAAAATTTATTTTAATATAAGTTTGAAATGTGGATGAACCTTTCGTTTTTTTCCAAATGGCTAGCAGATTACTCCTAAATGTAATTCTTTCCTTATTAATTTGCAAAGACCTTTATCATAGACTAAATTATCATATACTTGTGTCTGCTTTGGATTCTGTATTTTATTCCATTTATTCCACTGGATCTGTCTGACCAGATCCAATTTGCAAAGAGAATTTACACTATGCCAGACACAGTTCTAAACTCACTACCTGTGAACTCATTTATCATCCTTAAAACCTTATGAGCTAGTACTCTTTTTATCCCTATTTCACAGATTTAGGAACTGAGGCAGGGAATTCCCTGGCAGTCCAGTGGTTAAGACTCCGTGCTTTGACTGCTGAGGGCGCTGGTTCAATCCCTGGTTGGGGAACTAAGATCCCACAAGTCGTGCAGTGCAGCCAAAAAAAAAAAAAAAAAGGAACTGAGGCAGAGTGAGTTTAGGTAACCTGCCCAAGGTGGCACAGCAGTTAGTGGCAAACCCAGGATTCAATCCCTGGTGACAGAGTTCCAAAGCCTGTGCTATTAACCTCTGGGCCATGTAGTATATACTTTAATATTTCAATGCCTTTTGTTTGGGGAATTACTTTAGTGCAATGTAGGCCTCTAGGTACACTACCAGCAAATTATCCCAAAGGTCTAGGAACAGAGAGGCTTACAGACCAAATTAACTCAGATCACATGGTTTAATAAATAAATTAAAAACACATAGTGAAAAGCGAAAGAGACAGAGTAGGTTAGCACTCTGAGGATAGAGTGCCAGTGGACAGGACACTGCCTGAATCCTGCTAATGGTGTGGTTATGAGGACCCAGGGGGCCCCATGAGAAGGAAGGTGCCTGGACCAAGGTCACCCACTTATCCCACAGGAGAGATGGCCAATAGCTAAATGGTCCTCCATTTAGTCTGCAGAACAGCCACGGGTTTTCTCTGTGTTTCTGCAGTCAAGGACCCTATGGACAGAATGAGTATCCCCAGTGGATGAGGGAATTAGACCTCATGAGTACTGCAGGCCTTGTATGATTCATACACACTTAGTGTACCGTGGACAGTCAGGCCTATGTCCACGGTACAGGGCTGGGACTAGAATGGGTAAACAAGGTGCGAAAGTTAAGGAGGCCCTCACTCTCAGCGTCGTAAATATTTAGTCCATGCTTGGTCCTTCTATCCCTTTCTGTGTTTACACACATGTGATCTACCTACATCATCTAACAAGTTCCACAGGTGACTAATTTATCTACGCTTCACACATCTTACGAGTTTTATCCTTTCTATTTGTTTTCTATAGATTCGAATATTCTTACACAACACAGCACACTACATAGCTCAAGTCCATGACTTTGTTATTCTATTTAAGGAGGCTTCCTGTTTATTCATGTATTATTCCCGATAACTTTTAAAATCATTTCATCAAGTTCAAGTTATAATTAGATCCCACTTAAACACAAGGTATTTCAATACTGTTCAATATCTCTCTTCTGGGGCCTGAAAAAATTAGAGAGTTTCCCTTTCTGGACGATGCCATACTTTAACTTTTATTTATTCACTAAGTTAAAAAATATTTAATGGGAACTTACTATATTCCAAAGCACTGTTCTGACCTACATATGTAACTTTGATAAGAAAAAAAATTATTTTTTAAGAAAGGCAACAAGTTACCACAGGCAGTTGTAAACCATGCGGCGTAGCCTTCTGTCTTCGGAACATTGTTGTGAAGAACAGTGGCTACTCGAGCTGTTTCTCAGGGAAATGGACTGGGACATAAAAGTGGCTATCAGACTGAGGAAGGCTTAGCTCCCATGCCTGGCGACCCTGCCAGCAGGCACCTGTGTGAGGTAACAGCTGCTCCGTCCCAGAGGACAGTGAGATCTCAGGCCCAGGAGTGTGGAGTCTGATACCTGGGACTCTCCACACTGATGGGACGGACGTCAGGCTTAGATGTAGGACCAAGGGGCCACCAAAGAATGGGTGACATTGGGAAAGACGGGGGTGGATCTGATTTGTCCACAGAGGAGCTACAAAACCTTAAAACAACTTACATCCATTTGTAGAGGGAACAGACTCAGGGATCTCTGAGGTTGACATGGGTTCTGAGAGCCTGTGGGATGGGGGCAGGAGCGGGGGCCTTGTGCTAGGTGGGATGTCAGCTGCCATTCAGAAAGGGCTGGAAGCTCAGACAGGTGGGGGGGGCAGGCAGATGAGAGGGGGCACATCTCAGCCCCGGGAAGATTCTCCATGGGAGCCCATGGCCTCCTACTCTGCCAGGTCACCGCAGGGCTCTCCTGCCTACGAGGTGCTATGGGGACTGGGTCAGGCAGGCTGCAGGGGCAGCACATGGCACCCAGGACCCAAGGCTCTGACCCCAGCCCCAGGAGCTACTCCTCAGTGGGGACAAGTGTTGCTAAGTGCTTTCCTGGCGGGAACCGTATTTTAAGCAAATCTGTGTCCCTGACGCAGCCTCTTGCCCCGCGCCTGACAAGTGCACGCAGCACTTCTTCAACAATCAGCAAGTACTAGTTTTAGTTGAAAACGCAAGTGTTAGTCTCTCCAAACACCAGTTTGTACGTGACGGAAAATACTCTATTCTCAATCAACTTCCCCATCCCAGGAAAATAAGTGCTGTTAATGAAGTAATTGTTAGGTCAGGGGGATTCTATATTAAAAAATCCTTGTGGTTTTTTTTCTTACAAAGACACATTTTATTTTACTTTATTTTATGCCAGGCTCTCCGTAGTTGTTTGTTGAGTGACTACATAATTTAGGGAACCACATGATGAAGTCCTCCGGAATCAAGGGAAACATCAGCCTCAGTGATGAAGATGAAGAAAATCCGGAGGGTCTGGAGCAGGGGTGCAGTTTGGGGACCAGTGAGCAGCCAGCGGCCACCTTTAATGGCTCAGCGGCCACCTTTAATGGCTCAAAACAAGAGGTCATTTAGAAAAATAAACTTGGATCTTTGTGAAATGACTCATCTTCCCTTAGGCTAAAGAAGCAGGCCTGCTTTAGTGGGATTGCGATGGCAACGGCATTCAGCTTTGCCGGAACTTCTTGTATGGGTACTTTGCCCTTGAGGATGTCGTCCATGCTAATTTCACTGCGGGAAGGTGAGAGTAATAAAAGCAGTTATCAGACCACGAAGCACTGAGGGCTTAGATGCTTCAGGTCTATGTACATATTTCTGACCTGTGGTGTAAGGAAATGAAGGATCTGGAGACTGAAGTTGACATGGTCAAATCCTCTGTGCATGTAAATCATGACCATAATAACATCTGTAACTCAGATGAGGCTAAGTTTTGGTTTATGGTAAGAGAATTGTCCAGGGAAACCCATCAAAGTGTACAGAGCTCTAAGAAAAAGTGATGGTGAGATAGGCAGGACTAATTTATTTTTGCCCAGAGATATCTCTTTAGTATTGTTGCATAAAAAGGGGAGCCTGAGGTCCTCGTCCCGGTCTGGTCGGCAGTAGAGCGTATATGGTGATGCTGGGATTGTTCCAGCTCAGAACAGGTGGCTTGAGTTTCGTTAAAGACCAGAAACCCAGGTCAAGTCAGAAAAGAGGAGTGAAAACAATTTTTCTATTATGAAAGTAGGAAATATTTAGAAGATCAGAGAGGCACTAACACACTAGCTGTGCCCGAAACCTCCCCCGGCGCTGCGGCCACGGTTCTGATGGAAGAGGTTGCAGGTCCTCCGACAGCCAACACAAGCTGCTCTCTGGCCACCTGTGAGACAAGGCGGGTCTTGAATACAGTGAGTCTTCAGCACTTTCCTGGTTGTGAGCTCTGCTCATAGCATCTTATTAAACACACTGTTCAAAAAGTATCTGAGGGGGCTTCCCTGGTGGCGCAGTGGTTGAGAATCTGCCTGCCAATGCAGGGGACACGGGTTTGTGCCCTGGTCTGGGAAGATCCCACATGTCGCGGAGCAACTGGGCCCGTGAGCCACAATTACTGAGCCTGCACTCCGCAGCAAGAGAGGCCGCGATAGTGAGAGGCCCGCGCACCACGATGAAGTGTGGCCCCCGTTTGCCACAACTAGAGAAGGCCCTCGCACAGAAACGAAGACCCAACACAGCCATAAATAAATAAATTTAAATCATACGGGCTTCTAAGAAGACCTCTGCTTAAAAAAAAAAAAAGTATCTGAGGGCTTATACACACAGAAAACTCTTTCATTCACATGTAGACCAGCAAAGCATCAATGAATGGGGGAAAGAGTGGAGAGTCTGTGAAAAGAGGGCAGAGAGAACAGATCCTTGGATCCCAGGGGACTGTCAACCCCTCCAGGAGCCGTGAGAGCTGATGGGAAGCTCCATGGGAGGTGACAGCAGGGAGCCCCGGACTGGACAGACTGACCTTTTGCTGGAGCCGGCCTTTCCCCGAGGGCCCTGATACACGGCTGTTTCGAGCGGGCACCGTCTCGGCCTGTTGACGATGCAGTTCGGCACCTCCCCCATCAACCTGCTGTTCTTCTGCTGCTCTCTCATCTCCCCTGTCTCCCTGGAGTCCTCCTCAGCTCCCCGCTTACCGTCACCCACACTCACTTTGTGTCTCTCGGGGTCCCCGTCTTAGGCTCGCTGGCAGCTCCCCACGCCCCTTGCAGGCAGGGCCCGTGGTCCCCCTCCTGGCTGGAGAGGCAGCAATTGAACGGGACATCCAGCTTCAGGACGGCCCCGCCCCTCTACCAGACTTGGCTTCTGAAAAGCAGATCTTTTGAGGTCCTCCCCGCTCAGCACCCATCCATCCAATGCTCTCCATTGTCACAGAATAGAAGCCAAGTCCTTGGCCCATGAGACCTGTACAGGGAAACACTGCTGGGGGACGGGGCGCGGCGGGTGGACAGTGACCGTCTCCGAGCCTTCGGCCCCAGGGGTCTTGCTCTTCCCCCTGCCCCAGAAAGCTCCGGAGCCGTGGGGGGTTCCTGAGCCCGCTCGCAAGGACCCCCGCCCACCGTGCCCTGTTCTCCGGCCTCCCGCGTCCTGCTGGCACCTGCATGGCCCCAGACCGCAGCTGCCCTGACAGCGGGGACCGGGAGGCTGGGTCCGGGAAGTGCGGTTTTGCTGGCCAGCGGACTTGGAAACAGTGTTTATTCTGCAGTAAGTATAGCTTCACAGGAAGCTGTAACGTGGACGTTCGTGGGATCCCCAGTGCCCCACACTGGCTCCTGGCGCACACGGCATCAGCAGCGTGAGATGCGCGGGCGCAACCCGGGCTCGTCCAGGTGCCACCAGTGTGTGCAGAGTTCCACGCGACTGTCTCCCATCCATGGCCCCTGTGGCCGCCAGCATGATCCCAGTGCAGAGCTGCTCCATCCCCACAGCCTCCTGCACCCCTGATGGCGGCTCCTCTCCTCCCCTTCCCCGTCTAATCCCGGCTTCCATCTCAGTAGCAGCATCATTTCTGGAATGCTCTATGCAGGGGTCGCACGTGCACAGCCCTGCGAGCTTGCCTTTGCACTCACCTGGCTTCCCTGGGGGTCCATCCGAGTTCTTAGTGTCTAGCCGACTTTGGGTGATGTGTCTTGCCCATTCCTGCATGGGAGTGGCCGCCAGCTACAGTATCACATGGGTGACGATAGCTTTTCTCCAGTTGTTCTCTATTTGTTCAATAAACATCGAGTTCCTGCTTGATGCCAGGAACACACCAAGGAGAGAGAGATGAATCAGGTGTATTTCTGACTCTGACAAGCTTAAAGCCTGTGGAAGAATTTACAACCCATTAGACCCACGGGATGATTTATAGACAAAATGGAAAACAGTGATATTCCAGATTTTCTGTGGAAAGCCCAGAATAGTGTGAGGGGCTCAGGGCCATGATCCAGGTGAGGGATGAGGAAGGTAACCAGTGGACTGTCCAGGCGTGTTGTTTACATTTGTACTGTGTATACGGCTCTTTACCAACGCCTGAGAAAATGGTGATGTTGATAATGTGACGATGCTGTAATGGTGTGAAGTTGAGGAGTGAGAGCCGCATCCAAGCTGAGCGGAACTGCACCGGAAATGATCCGCAGGCCCCACGCGGCCAAGGCCTGGCGGCTGGAGGTTCCCCTGCCCTCTGCCGGCCTGGAGACAACGGGCAGCTGCTCCTCCTGTCCTGTGGGGATGAATTTCCCTGTTTGTGAGGACAAGAGGGCGTCACCTAGAAATCCCCCCTGGGCTTTGGACCACGGAGCTGGGTGACGAGACACCAGCCAGGAGACAGTGGAAGGACCAGAGGACACGGGGCATCACCTTGCTCACAGATAGTGAGGTTGGACACACCTGAGGTGGAGATGACCTTGGCTCCCGGGGACCCTGCCCTGGTCCCCTCTTCCCCTGCTCACCCACTACTTGCATCTAGGATTAGGTTTCCAGCTGCAAAGTCTTGTCCACTGGGTCTCCCACTCTACCCTGGCCTCAGTGGCCCTCTCCTCTCTCCTCCCAGGGGGAGGTAGTATTGGGGAGTGACGTGGGGATGCACACTTTGTCATGGCCCTGTGGCAGCCGACCCTGTCCCCCTGACATAGACAGCATTCACTCACACAGCGTCTGGCTGATCTTAATTCCCAGGAATGACAGGCCTTTCCAGTGCCGAAGAGGCGACAAACTTTGGGTGAGAAGAATATATATGGACATGTTCAGACAAAGCATAGGATGGACCACAGGATCTTTACTGTGGAGCTGATGAAGCTGAGACTTCTGGGATCCTGGGAGAAACCTCAGTGACTTGTTCTTGTGCTTATGTGTTTCTGTAATGTTGGCAAAGGGAGATGCAATCCTGCCGTTTACCTGGAAGAGGCAGACGGGAAACAGCTGGTAATCAGCACTAACTGACTACCACGAGTCATGATTTAAATATTTTAAAGTCTGTCAGGAGATGTGCAAGTTGAGCGAGACACTTAACCTCCCTGCAGTTCACTGTGCTGTCTGTGGGATGAGAGTGCTTACTGCACTCTATTCCGAGCCCTTTCTGTGGATTCTCTCACTTGATTCACCAGTTATCCTATGAGAGAGGAACTTTTATTCTCTCCAATTTACAGGAGGAAACAGGCAGAATTTAAGCGATTTTGCTTTAAGCCGCAGTTGGTGGCAAAGCTGGGAATCAGAGGTCGGGGGAGTCTGACTCCAGAGCCCAGGCTCAAGGGGACGGCAGCACGTTTTCAGCAGGGCTGTCCTGCAATTCAATTCCAATAAATTAACACAACAAACATCTCCTGGGTGTAACCTCCTGGGTGTCTGTTCGTGCAAGGACCCCCCTGTGAAAACTAGGAGATAGTTTACAGGGAAGTGTTTTGGAGAAGTCCTACTGTATTTAAAATAACTGAGCAGAGACAGGACTTCTAATTTCTCAAATCTATAAGGGATACAGACGTTTTTAACAGGTGACCGAAATCCTCCTCTGTTCAAACATCCATATACTGGAGTGGTTAATTTCCCCTCCCCCGTGACAGGGTCAGAGTAGAGGCAGCCCGAGGAGACCTGGAAGAGTTCAGACCCCTTGGAGGTGCAGTTGTAACTGAGGCACTGCGTCCCTGGCTCAAGCCTCCCACCACCCCCGAGCCCCAACCCCCGGCCGGGCACTCTGTAGGCCTGGTCCTCGATGCCACACCCCGAGCAGCCTTCCAGCCCGTCAAATCCAGCCATGTTGGGCTGCATCTGGTCACCTGTGCGCGTCCTGTGCCCACCAGGGCCCCTGGCAGTGGATTTCCTCAGGACCTGTCTGCTCTGCTTCTGCTGGTTTCGCTTATGGACCAGCTGAATGGTCGATGACAGAGATGAGCTCCAAGTTCACTGTGTTCTTGCCACAGGGCCCGAATTCAGGCTGCTGGGAAGCTGAGCTCTAATAAGTAACCAAAGGCGAAGCACGTGTGTGCAGAATCCCAGCGGCTCACAGAGCTCTCAAGGGTACAAACAGCATACCTGCTCTGGCCTTGGGTCAGAACTGGGTGCTGGAAGCATCCCGAGGACCGGGAGGCCATCCAGGCCCCAAGGCAGCACCACACCCACTCTCCTGCTACCTGGCAAGTTCAGGCTCAAACAGTCTCATCTTGCCGGCTTCAAGAACCTACTGACTGGCCGGCCTCACGCTCTGTCTTTCCCCACTCAAATTCCTCCCCCACAGGCATCCCAGAATGTTCCTCTCAGTGGATTAATCTCATCACATCTTCCTCATTAAAAGCCTTCCGTGGCTCTCCAGTGCTCGGCCTTCGTAAGGCTGCATCCAGATTGAACTTAAATCTTTCCATCCCGGGACCGCCCCGCAGAAGCAAAGTGTCAACAGCTCCCACTCACAGCCTGCACTTTTCCTGCTCCTGGTTCTTTCCTGTCTGAAGCTGACTTTCTTGGTTATCTTTAAATACCACACATCATCATAAAGGCTTAATTTGAATTCCTACTTTCTCCATGAATTCCTTCCTACAACACTTGTGCGGCATCATTCTCTCTTCCGTAGACCCATCATTATCTTGCACGGCAGCTGTGGAGTTAGGCTTCTGAAGGTGGAAATTTAACTTCAGCTTCGCGGTAGACCCACAGCCTGTCCCCCTGCACTACCCAGTACAGTGCCTTAGACTTCGAGGTCAAAACAGAAAACACCTGTCGTAGCTAAGGGCACAGATGTTGGTCTCTCTAAACACTGACTTATAGTTAAAAAAATACCTTGGATATTTCTTTTATAGAGATGAGATGAAATAATGCAATGATCATTTATAACAGGGTTCTCTAAAAAGTCTACATCTTTGGGTATTACTTTAAATCTACATAAACACTACTTGCTTTACAAGGTTATTAATAATTTAAGGAACCTATTTTTAAAAAGTCAACTTGGTCAAGGAGAGATTTTTGTTTATTATCCCAAAGTCTAGTTAAATGTTTAATTAAATGTAATAAAAATTTAAAAAATAGTCGTGAAGGCTTATTTAGAAAGATAAAATAAAAACCAGTAGACCTGAAAATGGTACAGAGAGGGGTAGATTTATTAATGTAGTGATTAAAAACATTTAAAAAGAGGAGCAAAAAAGCAAAAACTCAGAAAAAAAGTATACTCAAAGCACTTATAAGGAAATGTCACAGGAACTTTGAATACCATTCCCAGACCACATGCTTCTAAAACAACAAGTATTCACAGTTCCAAATAATCTCAGCCCTTGATATTCAGATAGTCCAGAAGTGCAGATACGCCCTAAATCTCAGCTTAGGAGAAGGATTTCCAAACACTCATTTCATCATGATTTACATTCAGAGGAGGAGTTGCTGCAAAGGAAGAGCAGCCCACAGAAACCTGCATCTTCAGCCGAGGCACAAAGAACAGAAAAAGACAGGAAGACGCTTTCTCTCCATTTCTCCTTTCCCACACCTTTGCTTTACAGTCAGGAAAAACCCTCAACAGAAGTACCCAGATTCCCAGAAGAGGAATCTGGTGAACCAGCAAAATGCAGACAAATCAAGACTGTGGATCCAGGAAAGGACAGTGGTTTCGTGGTCAGTGTTCACTGGTCACCCTTTGCGTCAGGAAAACAAGGCGGCACGTCTTCTTGTAACGTTCCAGCCAGGGCAGCTCTGCCGTCCTCCAGCTGACGCTGTGATGGTGCCCTGGACAAGCACAGCCCCTCCAGCGCGTCCTGGATTCACTGTGACAGTGCCATCCACATGGAACCACTCGACACTGATCCTCCCATCGGAGCCTCAGTCCAGGGGCTACTCCTGCAGCAGGCTTCTTGAGATCAGTATCCGCATCACTTCGTTGCTGCCTGCAAGAGCGAGAGAGGATGGAGGGGCTTAGGAGCTGCCGGGCCTGAGAGTCAGCAAAGCTCTGGCTAGGGATGTAAAGGGCAACGTCGCTTTTTTTTTTTGCGGTACATGGGCCTCTCACTGTTGTGGCCTCTCCCGTTGCAGAGTACAGGCTCCGGACGCGCAGGCTCAGCAGCCATGGCTCACGGGCCCAGCCGCTCCGCGGCACGTGGGATCTTCCCGGACCGGGGCACGAACCCACGTCCCCTGCATCGGCAGGTGGACTCTCAACCACTGCGCCACCAGGGAAGCCCGGCAACATCGCTTTTTATCTTGAAAGATGTCAGGAAGTGAGGAAAAAATTTACTTTTAAAAAAACCTCTATATATGGACATATATACACTACCAAACGTAAAATAGCTAGTGGGAAGCAGCCGCATAGCACAGGGAGATCAGCTCAGTGCTCTGTGACCACCTAGAGGGGTGGGATGGGGGGGTGGGAGGGAGACGCAAGAGGGAGGAGATATGGGGATACATGTATACGTGTAGCTGATTCACTTTGTTATAAAGCAGAAACTAACATACCACTGTAAAGCAATTATACTCCAATAAAGATGTTAAAAAAAAAAGTAACCTCTCCTGATAGTCAAAGCAAACAAAATAAAACAGCAGAACATACAATAGTATACGTAGTATAACTCTACTTCAAAAAAATGTATCTATGGGGGGTGGGATGAATTGGGAGATTGGGATTGACATATACACACTATGCATAAAACAGATAACTAGTGAGAACCTATTGTATAGCACAGGGAACTCTACTCATTGCTCTGTGGTGACCTAAATGGGAAGGAAATCCAAAAAAGAGAGGATACATGCATATGTATAGCTGATTCACTTTGCTGTACAGCAGAAACTAATACAACATTGTAAAGCAACTATCCTCCAATAAAAATTAACTTTAAAAAATGTTATCTATACAAGCGCAGAAAAAGGTCCAAAAGAAGATATTTTTGGTCTTAAATATAAAAGGAGCCCAAAGTATTAGTTCTGATGTCAAAACATGAATGATCTTTTTTAACTTTTCTTATATTTTGTAAGTCTTCAACAATAAATATACCAACATCATTGGTAATCAGAAAACTGAATTTTAAAAAAACAAAAACATTTTCCCTGAAAGAAGGGGGGGGTCAGTTGCTTGCTTCATTTTTCCACTCTTTTTTTTTTTTAGTTTATTTTTTTATTTCCACTCTTTTTAATGCAAAAAGAAATATTAACCACCATGAGGAATGACTAATCACACATCTCGAATAAAATCAAAGCTGAAATTTCCTATCTATCCAATAACAAAGTCTGGGGTGAAACAAGTGACGAAGACCAGTGCGCACATTTTCCTACAAGTGGATGATGGTGTGGCCTGAAATAAGCATATGTGGCTTTTCTCAGTTATTCTAACAGGGTTGAAAGAGTCAGAATGAAGGGAAGTCTCCCGCACTCACCAAGGCTGGAAAGCAACAGCCACGTACGACTGGAGTCACAGAAGGAATGAGGCGACGGGTTTGGCCTGCGCACTAGCAACCCTGCTCATAAACACGCTTTAGGGACAAGGTTTGCAGCAGAAAGCAGATACTAAAGCCTGTGACTTGGACATGACACCCTGTGGTGGCTCTCAATGTGGCTCCCAGACAGGCAGGAGCAACCTCCCTGAACCCTCGTTAGAGATGCAGATCCCCAGGCCCACCAAGACCCATGGAGTCAGAAGCTCTGTGCTCACAAATCCTCCCAGTGGTCCTGACGCTGGTCGGGTCTGAGAAGGATGCTTCAGAAGCCACAGGGAGGCTGGTGCTTCCTTCAGGTTCCTTCACTCAAAGTCACTTCCACAAGCCTTTGCCTCATCTGCTGCCTTTGCTACAGTGTAACAACCTCAGCTGCCTACTGGCTAAACAACAGTCATGTAATTTGAAGACTTCCAAATCAGCGTGGAGTGGAGAAGGCCCTGCAGAGCCCGATGCCAGCAGCTTACCCATCTCCTGCCCGTGGGCCTGTGATCAGCAAGAAGATGCCCGTGTGTGACAATTAATTTACTGAAAGCTCCATTAGCAACACTGATGGTCATGATCAGAGTGTAGAGGCTGGAGGTCAAACTAGCTCACATCTACCCTGGAAGTTACTGTGGAGAAGTCCTGGGATCCCTGAGGACCAAGTATTTTACAACAGTGAAGAACAGCCGCTGCTGCAGTTTTCAAAATGCTTTCTCGGATGTTATCTTCGTTTGCGCTGTCTCTATAAATGACAAAGGCAAAGAGCAGGAGGGGGGTGACTCGGTGACTTCCACGGCGACAGAGCAGGGCCTCCCGGCCCCCAGGCCAGGTCAGGACGGCACAGCAGGCCCCTCCAGAGGGGGCCAGGAGCAAGGAGGGAGGAGGAAGACAGGAAGCACGGCGACAGACGGCAGGGGTGACGGCTCCGAAAGGGAGAGAACCACCTTGGCCACTTTTACCTTCGAGGATCTGATGGACCCTGGAGTCCCGCATGTACTGCTGGACCGCGCAGTCCTTCAGGTAGCCGTAGCCCCCGTGCATCTGCAGGGCCTGGTTGCAGATCTGCAGGGACACAGGGGTTAGATACCTCGGATTCTGAGAAGGCTCCAGAACAGGGGCTCCTCCCTCCGCCCCAGCCCTGATCTGGCTGCCTGCCCTGAGCCAACGTGAGGAAGGTGAAGGTGCCAGCCAGGCCAGAGGGGCTCCGGTTCTGTGTGCACAGGGACAACGAGGGAAGTCTGCCTCCTGAGCGAGCCAGTCCCCACCCACGAGGGACTCAGAGGCCTCTGCCCTTCTCGCCTGCTGTCTGCAGGGAGAGGCTGCCCGCCCCACACCAGCTGGAGTTCTGGCGAGCGGCAGATGCAGCCTCGCTGTGGAAATGTCTCTGTCCCTGACATTTAAACAGTGCTGTGGTCTGACCCTTCTTCCAAAGGCAGCATCTCACCCAGCGCACAGCCAAAGGGCAGAGACAAAACCTGATGTGCGGCGGCGTGGAGCAGGTGAAGTGCCGGCCGAGCGCCCACGTGGGCCTCTCCTGAGTAACTGATGCCTTACGCAGCATTCCAGGAGCAGCCGGGCGGCCCGCCACAGGCCGGTCACCCAAGAGAGGCAGACAGCAGCACCACTCACCGCAAAGCATTCGTCTGTAGCGAAGAGCTTGGCCATGGAGCACAGGGCCACCGCATCCTCACGTTCCTCCTGCAGAGCCACGGCTGCGTTGCGGATCATCAGCCGTGAGGCCACCAGCCTGGCCACCATATCTGCCAGTTTGAACTGCAGGTACTGCAGTGAGAGGAGAGAAGAGAACCAGACACGCAGACAGGCTCAGAGAGCCACCTCTAACCGGGCCACTTCTAAGGGGCCCCAGGCTCCACAAAGAATGTGCCTCATTAAGTTCTAAGTCCACTGCACTCCCTGCACTTCAGCATCTCGCCTCCTTAGGAAGATGCTCCCTCTGTCTGTCCCTTCCACCTACAACCAGTAAAACGCCCACAGCTCTGCCCGGCACGCCCTGGGGCCCCGAGCCCCTGCACACCTCACGGGGGGTGGGCTGGGACCCAGCACGGGCAGGGCCAGGAAGCAGTGGACGTGGTGCCCGAGACCCCTGCCCCGGCAGCAGCAGCACAGGCCGTAGCAGCGCCCTGAACCCAACAAGCTAGACACAGCAGGGTGCCTGCGACCCCAGCTCCGGCCCCGCCCCGCCCCCGCCTGCTGTGGTGGCAGTGCTCGTGACCCAGGCAACCCCGAATGTGGCAGAGGTGCCCGCCGTCCGGTGCCCCTTGAGGCGACATCAGCCACAGGCACAGCCCCAGGCACAGCAAGCACCAGCACGCCCAGTGCAGCACCTCTGGCAGCAGCGGCAGAAGCAAGAGAAACCAAAGCCCACACTACAGCGCCACCTGCTGAAAACCAAAGGAAAGTTAGAACCAAGTAAAAAAGCTCTCTACCCAAGAAGGTACTGGCTACTTCAAAGGGGCCAGCAGAGGAACAACTCACCACCTTCTGCTTCTACCTTGCAGAAGCACGGTAGCACGTGGGACCACAGAAAGACGACAATTCTCCAGAAACCAGACTTAAAGTCATGGATTACTGGGACCTAACTGATGGAGAATTCAAAATAGCTGCATCAGGAAACTCGATGAGTTACGAGAAAAGTCAGATGGGCAGTTCAATGAGCTCAGGAATAAAACTAATGAGCAGAAGGACTACTTTACCAAAGAGACTGAGACTCTTAAGAAAGAATCCAACCAAAATTCTGGAGCTGAAGAACTCAATAAATGAGATGGAAAATGCATTAGAGGGCTATGGGGATCGAGCCGACCACAAGGAAGAGGGAACTAGTGAGCTCCAAGACGGAAATCTAGAAATGATTCGGGTAGGAGAGGAGAGGGAGCTAAGATTAAAAACACGGAATCCTACAAGAGCTATCCCACTCCATCAGGAAGAGCAACAGAAGGACAGTGGGCATCCCAGAAGGAAAAGACAGGGGAAGGGAGCACAGAGCTTGTTTAGAAGTAAGAGCTGAGGGCTTCCCTGGTGGCACAGTGGTTAAGAATCCGCCTGCAAATGCAGGGGACACGGGTTCGAGCCCTGGTCTGGGAAGATCCCACATGCTGCAGAGCAACTAAGCCCATGCACCACAACTACTGAGCCTGCGCTCTAGAGTCTGTGAGCCACAAGTACTGAAGCCCGCGCACCTAGAGCCCGTGCTCTGCAACAAGAGAAGCTGCTGCAATGAGAAGCCCGCACACCGCAAGGAAGAGTAGCCCCCGCTCACTGCAACTAGAGAAAAGCCCGTGGGCAGCAACAAAGACCCAACGCGGCCAAAAATAAAATAAATAAATTAAAAAAAAAAAAGAAGTAATAGCTGAGAGTGTCCCAAACCTGGGGAAGGAACTGGATACACAAGTCCGTGAAACTAAGAGAAAACCTAATTATCTCAACGCAAAAAGATCTTCTCCAAGACACATAATATTAAACTGTCCACAGTCAATGACAAAGAAAGAATTTTAAAGGCAGTCAGAAAAAAAGGGCAATAACCTACAAAGGAACCCCATTAGGCTAAGGGCAGAACAGAACTATCTTACAATCCAGCCGTTCCACTTACGGTATTTTTCCAAAGAATATGAAAACACTAATTCAAAAAGATACAGGCACCTCTATGTTCACTGCAGCACTATTTACAACAGCCAAGATATGGAAGCAACCTAAGTGCCCATCAATAGATAAATGCACAAAGAAGACGGGGTGTACGTATACAATGGAATATTACTCAGCCATAAAAAAGAATGGAATCTTGCCTTTTGTGACAACATGGATGGACCTAGAGAATATTATGTTAAGTGAAATAAGTCAGACATAGACAAATACCATATGATTTCACTCATACGAAGAGTCTAAAACACACACAATAAATGAATGCACAAAACAAAACAACACCACATAGATACAGAGAACAGACTGGTGGTTACCAGAGAAGAAGGGGGTGAGGGGAGGGTGAAATGGGTAAAGGAGATCAACTGTTATGCTGATTGATGGAAATCAGACTTTCAGTGGTGAGCTCACTGTAGTGTATACAGAAATCCAATTATAATGTATACGTGAGGGACTTCCCTGGTGGTCCAGCGGATAAGACTCCACGCTCCCAATGCAGGGGACACGGGTTTGATTCCTGGTCAGGGAACTAAGATCCCACATGCCGCATGTCACACGGTGCAGGCAAAAAAAAAAAAAATGTATACACGAAACATATAATGTTATAAACCAGCATTACCTCAATAAAGAAAAAAGAAAGAAAAACTGGAACACAAGCAAAAGAAAAAAGAGATAAATCATCTAATCCCATCCCCCTGAAATAATTACTTCTTGCATTTTTCAGATGTATCCCTGAAAGTGTTTCATTAATATTTATACAGGGACTTCCCTGGTGGTCCAGTGGTTAAGACTTCACCTTTCAATTCAGGGGGTGTGGGTTCAATCCACAGTCAGGGAGCTAACATCCCACCTGCCTTGCTGCCAAAAAATCAAAACATAAAACAGAGCAATATTGTAACAATTCAATAAAGACTTAAGAAAAAAAATGGTCCACATCAAAAAAAAAAATCTTTTAAAAGAAATTTAGGGCTTCCCTGGTGGCGCAGTGGTTAAGAATCTGCCTACCAACGCAGGGGACACGGGTTCGAGCCCTGGTCTGGGAAGATCCCGCATGCTGCGGAGCAACTAACCCCATGTGCCACAACTACTGAGCCTGTGCTCTAGAGCCTTCAAGCCACAACTACCAAAGCCTGCGCACCTAGAGCCCGTGCTCCACAACAAGAGAAGCCTCCGCGATGAGAAGCCCCTGCTCGCCGCAACTAGAGAAAGCTGTGCACAGCAGTGAAGAACAAAAGCAGCCAAAGACAGACAAGTAAATTAATTAAAAAAAATTTATACATATTCATGTATTCTGTAAACAAAGCAGAAGCATACTCCTCTAAAATGTCGTGCTTTTTCTTGCCAGTCAATGTATCACGAATCTTTTCACGACTATAAGCAAAAATTATTAAACAATTATTGACAGAAATAGAGCACAAGTTCTGGCTGAAATGGGGGCAGAACCCACAAGAGACATCAGGGCCCCACAGTTGTAGAGAATGTTCTAGAGACAAAAGCAAAAGCTAGGACACCGGGGAAGTTACCTGGTTACTGGCCAGGGGCTCTCCAAACTGCTTCCGGACCTTGAGGTGGTCTCGGGTGAGGATGACCGAAGCATAAGCAGCGCCCAGAGAGCAGGACGCTAGGAAGGACGGTACCAACACGTCAAGTGAGCCAGGGGACCGTGCTGCCCGCCCGCCGCTCCTGCCCCCTGGGGTCCTCACCGACATTGATCCTCCCCCCGTTCAGTCCTCTCATGGCAATGAGGAAGCCCTGGCCCTCGTCCCCGATCCTGTTGGCCACAGGGACAGCACAGTCTTCAAAGATCACCGCTCGGGTCGGCTGTGAGTTCCACCCCACCTGGCAAAAATCAGGGGCTGTGTGGCTGCCCAGAAGTTGACCGCTCAGGGCAGCGTCCTGTCCACCAGGCTCTCCTATCCCTGGACTTAGTCCCTCGGGAACTTCAGTGAGGAAAAATAGAAAGGTCACACAAATATCTGTCGACTCAGGTTTTTCTCTTTCAGCTCAACATTTTCAACACATTACGAGCATCTACTTCCTAGCGCCCACTCCACCAGACCAACCTGTCCCCAAACATTTCCCACCGCTTCCTTCAGGATCGGGCAGAGGCCCCCTCCTTTGTGGCACCTCCATGAGTATATTCTTCTATAAAAAACATTGACGGTATAAGGATTACTCGGAGTATGTGTCCTTTTATAAGGACAGCGCAAGGATCATAATGACCAAGAGCCACCCTCGTCCTTTGAAGAGCTCAGCGTTGTTGCACGTGGTGTCGTAACGTCCACCACGCTGGCCATCGGCTGCACGGACCCGGCGAGATGCGGGCACTGGCGCGTGGGAGCCAGTCACACACACCTTCTCTCAGCTTGGCTGCCAGTGACGTCACCCTGGTGACATCATCCCGGTGACATCACCCCGGAAGCCAGAAATCGGTCCGGGGAGAGTATTTCCACCACAGAAACTGGCAAACACTGCACATGAGGGGCTTCTTGGTGCCTGCTTTTCCCAGGGAGCTGAGGCTCAGTGAGGCAGATCCTGAAGAGCACAAGACCAGACAAAGCCCCCGGCTCCCCGACAGCTGAGAGCCCCACTGCCCTCGTTCAGGGCTCCCTGCCGTGGGAAGAGGCGCTCCACCCACAGCCTTTTATTTAAGGTTTTTCTTCCAAGAGAAGGGCTCAGTCCTTCTCTTCTGTCCGTCACCCTGTACCCTCGATTCCACTCAAACTGTTCTGCGACCTGTGCGGCTGGCCTGTTGACCATACTTCTGCTTCTCCTCTCCCTCCCCGGAAGCACTCCCATCTCCAACCTCCGTCAAAGTCGAGCTTCGCTGGAACCTCCTGAGGCCCTTCCGGTCGCCTGAGCCAGCACTGACCTCGCTGTCTTTCAGGCCCCCAAGTCTGAAACCTTCCCACACTGGCCTGTGTGGTCTCCCTGGAACTTACCTCCCATCCAGAACATACACACCTGGAACGGGGCAGACGGGCAGACCTTAACGACAGCCAATCATAAAAGAACCACATACAAACAGCTGCTACCTCCTAGCCCCTTCCTGTGAAAGCAGCTCCCTTCTCCCCTGGGTAGAGAACCCCGCTCCTCAACCCCCAGAGCCCCTGGGAGGCTGCAGCCAGAAAGAAGACCCTCCTCCCCGCCCCTCCGGCAGCCCCGGCCGCCCAGGACCAGGGGAGCCCTGTCCTGTCCATCTGTCTTTCCTTCCACAGACTGCCTTCCCACTGCCACCCCTCCTACGGGAAAACGCATTCTTCTGTACGAAACCTTTTAACAATTAAATCCAACATAAAACAATTCCTCACACCAATTTCCCATAAAGCCAATGCAGAACTGGTTGTTTAAAGCTCTCAGCTACAAAATGTGCTCAGTACGCCAAGTCAAAGCATGTGCCTGCAGGAAAGACGGCCATGCAGCTGGAGAGAAAGACCCGCTGCTCAGGCCATCACGGCAGCCAAATCAGCCATGGCGATCAGTGGGTGACCCTGCACCCGGCCTGCGCAGCCCTGCCTGCCTCTCCAACTTCATCCCACACCGTTCCCTTTGCTCACGACCCCCCGGCCACACGGAGAGGCTCTGGCTTCTTCAAACAGGCTCATCCTGCCCCCACCTCGGGCCCTCTGTCCCACGGCCGTCTCTGCCCAGAACTGTCCTCACGGCCGGCTCCCGTGACGCTGCAGACCTCATCTCAAAGGACACCTCATCTTCAGAGAGTCGTCTGTCCCCACCCTGAGAAGCTCTCCTCCGTCCATGACGTAGCCTCCAGCCTGCCTTCCTCCCTTGCCCTGAGCGCTGATGGAAGGCACCGTGTTGGTTCCTGCGCCCGCCCTCCACCCTGCTGCTAACAGGCCAATTCTACAGGGCAGGGCGCGTCCGTGCGGGCCCCTGCTCTGTCCCACCACTCGGTACAGTGGACCCCTGCTAGCTGCTCAGTGAATGAGACACCCTTCCAAATTCCCCACACATTATAGGACACGTAAAGCAAGACGAATAATTAAGAAGAAAACAAGCAAAAAGAAATACGATATATATGCTTAAAAGCGAGAGGAGACAGAAAGTAAAGGTAAAGAGACGCTTTTTGTTTATGGAATTTACTTACAGTTTTTGTCCAGGCCCTAACCTTGTCAGCTTTGGTATGCTATCAACCGATACCAGAAATACTGATGTGCTGAAATAATCATCACTATCTTTATAAGCACAAACACCAGAATCAGTATGACTTGGTCCTGTAAAATTATGTCAGGCTCCATGTCAGTCTGTCTTATAAACCCAAACAGACATTCCTAGGATTAAGAAGTCTTACAGCTACCTATCTCATATACCACGTGTACACAGCTTACATAGCTTATAAAGGTAAGCCGATGTCTTATAATCCCAGACAAGCTGTGGTGATTCTTGTACCCCCAGGAGCGAGTGTAAGCCTTTGCAGAGTCTGTGTCTAGCAGGTCCTGCTTTCCTGTACAAGAGAAGGGGCACTGAACCTCTGAACTCCTAGCAGCTACAAAGGATCAGGAAGGTCATGAAGGGACGAATGGGGAACCGGGGAGCCAGGAGAGGAGAGGTAGATTAGGGGTCATTTCATTACTGACTTCTCTCCAAAAGCTCCAACTCTAACAGTACCTGCTGGAGGTGGAGGCCAGTTACCTGGCCTGGCCCACCTGACTAGATCCCACCCTCATCACCAGTGACAGTTACATAACCACAGGTCTACTGTTCATGGCCTGGCTACTTCTTAATCCTAAAAACGTCTTCTCGAAGCCTATGGAAACACTCTTCCTCTTATATTACTGAAAGACCCACAATCACTTCCAGTGAGTTTTACTGTATTTTTATTTAGAGAAGAAAAGTGGCCCATATGCTTTTCATTCCTGAGACCTCTAGTCTTCTGCAAGCATTTCCTCCTGGGGGAACAAGAGGGCATCAAGATAAGAAGGTAGATAAGAGATACAGGCCAAAAGTGGCTGCAGGAGAGAGGACAGAGAAACCCCTCCCATTGATGAACTTCCTGGCAAATGCTGCCACTTCACCAGCAGTCCAGCGCACTCTGACGCCCTATCCCGCTGATACACTGTTGAAACCCTAACTGAAGGCCAGTGAGCCAGTGTGGAACCCATTTCCCGAAACAGAGCAGAGGCTGGTCTGGCAGAAGCAACAGGCTCACGACCTGACTCTCCCTGTCCAGCCGCACTCACCTTTCTCTCCTTCTTGCCGAAGCTGAGGCCAGGGGTCCCCTTCTCAACAACTATGCACGAGATGCCTTTGGGGCCTGGTCCTCCTGTTCGGCACATGACCACATAGATGTCTGCTTCGCCTCCACCACTGATGAAGGCCTGCAGGTTTGGAGAGGGGAAAACACTGCGGTCCTCCGACGATGGGACAGTGAGAGATATGGTGGCACAGAGAAACTAAGGAGGGTTACAAAGAGCCGGCACTGAGGCTGTAAAAAGGACAGACACTAGTGAACGGAACTAAGTGGACTGAGACCAGAAGAGAAACAGAGACAGTGAACACGGGAAGTCGGCCTGAGGTTCCCTCCCACACGTACCACCCCCGGGAACGTTCACTCGCGGACCTGGGGTCCAGGCTGTGGAGGCAGGAGGGGGACAGCCTCCGATCTGCCCGGGGAGGACTGAGGACGGCATGCTTGTACCTTGGAGCCACTGAGCACGTAATGATCTCCTCGTCGCTTGGCGGAGGTCAAGAGGGAGGCGGCATCACTCCCACTGCCTATGGCAGGGACAGGAGGGAAGCGTAGAGGTGGGAGAGGGCCTGGGAAGGTAAGGAAGCCCCGGCAAGGCTCTACCTGAGAAATCTTCCCTTACAAAAAACACCTCAGAGTTTGATACTTTAAAATCCATATGGCTGAGAAGCTCTCTATACTTGTGAAAACTGCATACGGCAATCAGACCCTTTTCCATCTCCCATCACACTAGCTTGCAAGGAGCCTCCTACAAGGAGGTTCTGGTCTGCAGCCTGGAAAGACTCTGCCCTAGAGAGCTCTTAGCCTGTGACATCAGGCCACGGCCATCAGGCACTCCTGGTCAACAACGGCTACACGTGCGGGGGTGAGAAGGCACGCCCCGTGATTTCCCATGAGCTACACCTCCTGCTGCACGGCAAACCCACCTGGTTCAGTGAGGCAGTAGGAAGCAAACTTCTCCATGGTACAGAGTGGAGGGCAAAACCTGTGCCTCTGTTCCTCACTTCCAAAGGTATCAATCATCCAGGCACACATGCTGACAGGTACACCAAGAAGAGACATTGACAGAGATAGAGAGGGAAAAGAAAAGGAAATTTGAGGGGGGAGGGGAACGGGGAAAGAGAACAAAGGCAGCAAAGTAGAGTGAAGCAGAACAGAGTGGGAAGGGAAAAGTCACAATTGAGAAGATTCATCTTTAAAGCAAAGGCCTGGATTAACACATATTCCTGGAACACATACTACCCAGACGTACCCAGGGCCAAGGTATTTCCCACCTGGATGCTGTTCATGCTATTTCTAGTTAGGTTAACTGAGCTCCCTAAAAATCAAGGAGTCACATGTCCTTTCCCAAATTAGTGGAGGCTTCATCTTTGGGCTGAGGAAAAGGGAACAGGCCCCAACCACTCTACTGGAGAAGTCTGTTTGGTACCAGGTCAATCTGGAATTTGGGAGAAGGCCAGCATTCTCTAAGCAACATACAAGATGACAGATTCAAGTCCAACAGGGAGCAGCAGACTTAACTGCGAACTTTTAACTGTCTAGTCCTTCAAGGACAGCCAACCTGAAAGGAGCAACCTTTTCCCTGTTTATATAAAATTTCCCAGCCAGCCCGCACGAGCACGTCACCGTGCTTCCCGATCTTGGCCACTCACTTGTGGATGCTTATGTAGGCTGTGGTGCTGGTGCAGCCTGTGGCCAAGGCTTCAAAGATGACAGAGGTGTCGAGCCGTGACAGTCCAGACCCTCCTACATCTGTCCGTACGTAAATCCCCCCAAAGCCCAGCTGGGCTGCCTTCCGCATCACATCCACTGGGAACAGCTCCTGCGTACGAAGAGCGCAGGGTCATCAGTAAGTTACTCACAAACGGCCTTTTCTTTAGAGGGCACAGGAAGGATCAAGACGTTTGCACTCGGGAGAGAGTAGGGAGTCTCTTAACATGCCTTTTGTCATCTATATAGTGGAAGCAGTTAAAATGCATTCTATAAGGACTGGTTTCTGGCATCAAAGTTTCTTTTTATCATCAATAGAATTGCCTTGGTTTAAGAGTGCCCAAATCTCTGTGCAATTAAAAGAAATGATATCTACAGGATGCGGAAGATGCTTTCCAGGAAAGGAATCACACCACTCCTGGAACTTGCATTCGCTGTGAGAGTTTTAAGTGGAGAATAAATACCAAACAATCTGGATCATAAGGAGGAGATAAGGGTCACTGCACGAGGTGTCTGTGGGGACATCCAGCACAGGAAAACCCGCACCTTCTGGTCCCACTCTGCCATGTTTGGCGCCATCTCCCGGGCAGCAAAGTTGAACGCCACTTTCTGGAACTCTTTCTGCTCTTCGTTTAGTCCCGTAGAAGCTGTGGGCAAGGCGGCATTTACTCAGAACCAGGACAGGGGTCAGGGAAGTGTACTGCAAGCAAGAAGCACCACGAAGCCCGGGCCGGCGGTGGACCTACGAGAGCATTCCCACAGGGCACACCACCTCCAGCACCCACCGTTAATCAGCGTCTTGATGTAGCATCACCTGCCTCCTTCCTTCTTTACTCCCAAACAGACTGGCTGACTTCATTTACCTTGTTACTTATTCTTTCAATACTCATCTTCATCTCTTCCTCCTCACGAATCCACATTAAAGGAGTAATAAACACACTGACCCTCAAATTATGATGAACATATTTTTCCTTCAGGATGTCCTGCATTTTCTGTATTGGAACCTGTGCGTATTTGTCTACCAGCTACAACAGTTTCATTTTAAAACATCAGTCAGGAAAGGAAGATACGTGTACTTTGGCTTACTTCCAAATTAAGGAAAAGATCCTGTAACAAAGCTGTGCATTTGACAGTCACTGATAACAATGATAACGAGTCTTCCAGTGTTGAAAACATGGCTAAGGCCTTCCTAAATCCGTCTTCACCTAATGGATTCACAATTTTTAGAATATTTTCTTTCCTAACTGTTAATGCTGTGACTTTGGGTAACTCCTTCACTTCCAGGTCTAAGCTACTTAAAAGCTAAGGAAATGAACTGACTGAGCAATACCAAGAGACAGGTAGTGGACAAGTTTCTCTAGAACCTTAAACATTTTGTAAAAGACTATACTATTCCAGTATTTCATCAAGGGTGATACTCTTTAGGAGAAAGATATCTGCATGAGCCTACGTGAAATAGTGACCACTCAATTCACAGTGTCATTACTTTACAACTTTTCTTTAAAGAGCCAGTTCCCCGAATGACACGAACACTATTTATTTTCTATGTTTTTTTTCAAACACTGTGCAGAATGAGGTAGGACTCAATTGGAAAGCAGAGCGACAGGCCATCTAGCTGGTCATGTGGGCCTGAAATATCTTTCCCGTTTTGCAAGGTGATAAGACTTTCAGCTAGAGACAGGCCAGAAGCTAAAAGGGAAGAACCTAAGCAAAGCTCCTGTGAAAAACCACAACCTTCTGGGAACCGTGTAGAGAATCTAGAAATGAAAGGACCATGGATCCTGGGAGCCACCATGCAGAAGGGTCAGCAACCTGCACAGGGTGACAGACTTACGCTGCTCACGTTACCTTGCTTTTGTTTTCTTAGGACTGCCGTTTTGAAAGGACCGCCTGCCTCACATGTGCCAGGAAGAGAGAACGGAGTGTCTGCTGCAGCTGGAGGCACAGTGGTGGCTGAGGAAACATCAGGGGAAGAGGAAGTGCTGGGCTCTCCACTGCTTTCTAAGGTTTCAGCCTTTTGGTCCTGGGGTGATGCTAAAGAGCACACCCGACCACGACTTCCTTCAGTGCCCGACTGTCCTGAGCGGCCCTTCCCACTGAGAACAAGGGCAGGTGGCAGCATGTGTCTCTGGGTAGACCTGGGCCTCAGGAGTGGCTGCTGTGTGAAGCAGGACAAAGCTGTCTGTCTGTAGCAGGACCCTCACCAAAATGGGAAACTGAGAAGTGAAGAGTGGTGAGGATTAAAGATGACGCTACCTTGAGAAGTCCAAAGCAGAAAACTACGTTGGGTGTTGCTCTCGGAAATGTGGTTAGGGATAAACAATTCATGGTTCCTTGCCTGGGAGTCGGGTCATTTTCCATTCACAAAAGAATACTGACTGTCTACCATGGAGCAGTGCTGGGGTGTCAAAGATGAAAATGGTCCATTCACCCAAAGGATGACATAAGTGGTGAGAAAGCAAACATCTGACTGTACACGGGCTACAAAACTTCCGTCCCAGCAAGAGCTCAATATGTGTCTACAGATATTATTATTAGTATTTGACAGAGTAAAACAAGTAGTTCAGGGTATAAAAGGTCTAAGAAGTAGATCTGAATTGCATACAAAGTAAATAAGAGGGAATGGGTGTACACAAATCAGATGTACAGGCACACCTTGTTTCATTGCCCTTCATTTCTCTCCGCAGAATCTGTGTTTTTTACAAACTGAAGGTCTGTAGCAACTCTGTGTTGTCAAATGATGGTTAGGCTTTTTTAGCAATGAAGTATTTTTAAATTAAGGTATGGACATTGTTTTCTTAGACACAATGCTACTGCACACTTAATAGACTACAGTGCAGTGTAAACATAACTTTTACAAGTACCCGGAAAACAACAAAGTCGTTATTGCAGTATCTGCTTCATTACAGTGGTATGGAACCAAACCTGCAGTATCTCTGAGGTGCACCTGTATAAATACAACATAATTACATATTTATTTAAGATAGATAATAATCAATTCTAGATAATGGAATGCTAACAAAAGGAGAACACTGCTTGGAGAAAAAAAGTGGAAATGGCAAGCTAAAAAGTGAAGTATACACAAGAAAGCATGGTTACTGAGTAAAAATACCTAAGTTCTCAGAAAACATGCACTGGAAAACAAAACAAGACGAAAACCAGGAACTTCCCTGGTGGTGCAGTGGTTAAGAATCCACCTGCCAATGCAGGGGACACGGGTTCAAGCCTTGGTCCGGGAAGATCCCACATGCCACGGAGCAACTAAGCCTGTGCGCTACAACTACTGAGCCTGGGCTCTAGAGCCCGCGAGCCACAACTACTGAGCCCGTGAGCCACAACTACTGAGACCGCTGTGCCACAACTACTGAAGCCCACGTGCCTAGAGCCCCGTGCTCCACAACGAGAAGCCACCGCAATGAGAACCCTGCGCACCACAACGAAGAGTAGTCCTGCTCGCTGCAACTAAAGAAAGCCCGCGTGCAACAACGAAGACCCAATGCAGCCAAAAATAAATAAATGTATTAAGAAAAGAATCTTTGAATGCATCCAAAGGCCAAATCTAGCCAGAGACTCAACAGTTCTGAGAATCCTGGAGCTCAAGGAACGCTTGGGAAGCTGCAGCAAATCACAATGAGGGAGCACTGGACAAGGAACCAGGCGTTCAAGATCTGGGTCTGCAACTATTAATTATACAATTTTCAGGAAGTCAGGCCTCCAGACTCCTCCCTCAGCCTCAGGTGCCCTGCTGTAAAACCAGGGGGCTGCACTAGACCCTGAGCAAGTTTCCTCATCTGTAAAATGATATATCAGATATAATGAAAATCATAACGCTCTTAAAAATTACTTTTCACATTAAAATATGCCATGAATCAATGAGAAACCTTTGTTTATCACTTCCATTAACTTGATATTCTAATATGTAGAATGATACACCTAAAGGACAGTTTTCTTTCATTTTACTAATTAAAAGAGCATTAAAAAGCACCTTCAACTGGTTGAAGTTACACCACTAGCCACCGGATATACTTATATTTAACCAATTTGTTGCCAATCAACAAAGGTGACCTTGCTTACCGAATTCTAAGGGCTAGGATAGGGTGGCACCCTGTGAAGGTGTTTTAGAACATTGAGAAGAAAACTGTCCTATACCTTGGCGTCCTTTACAGCTCTGGATGTCAAGCTAAGGCCCTCACAAGCTACTCTGCTGTTTTCAAAACTGTCATTTATTAAAAATTTTAAAAAAGAAAGACTTCAAAAGAAAAAAGTGGTTAGGCGCCCGACAACGTCACAAAGTGTCTGGTTACACCCTAGGCGGCCTAGGTCCCCCCCACTCCGTTACTGGCATCGAAATTATTTGCCTGGTGCCAGGAGACATTCAGATCTGTAAGCTCTGGTAGTTCCCCATTTGCAACAGGTTATTTTTCTGCAGAAATTTCAACAGTTGAAGTGTTTTGTAGTTACAGGTGTTGTTCTATAATTTATATATGGGAGCAAACCTTGTATCACCGGAGATTTTGTTCACCAATCACAACCAGCCCCGGGCTTTTCACATTCTTACTGCCTTTAGAACCGATGGTTGTGATTTAAAAAAACAAAGTCACGAGCTTCCGCGGCGGAGCCCGTCGTTATCCGAAAGCAGATGGGTAACGACGTAGCTCCGAATTGTGAGAGGAAAGGTCGCAGGGGCGGCCTCGCGAAACGTACCGCCAGGTTCATAACGCAAAGCACGGTAAGGGCGGTCTGTACAAGGACGGACCAGCATCGGCCACCGGGCTGAGCCGCCGAGGGTCGCCCGCCCCCGGGGCCGCGCCACGTCTAAGCCGGGGAGACCACTAGGCCCGGGGCGCCCGGACAGGCCGACGCGGTGAATGAGGGCGGCCAGGCCGGCCAGGAGGGCGGCCGGGCCGGCCAGGTGGACGGACCCCTACCCCCGGGCGAGCCTTACGATCGATGCAGGAGACCACGCCCCGCCGACCGCTTTCGGCGGGGGCCTGGAGCCCGCCGCGCAAGCCGCGCAGCCGCGCCCCGACACGCCACCACGGGACGCACAACATAGCCGCCGCCTGCTCCACTCCCTTCAGCTCCGGCCGAGGTCTGAGCGCCGGTGACCCCGACCGGCCGGCCACAAGGGCCGCGCCGCACCGCACGCTGGGAGCTGTAGTGCGCGCCGTGGCCCCGCGTGCAGACTCGGGGCGCCTGCGCGAGGAGCCGGGACTACAACTCCCAGGGGCTCCCCGGGGCGCGCGCCAAGACTAGAAAGCGCCGCGGGGACGCTGTGCAGCGCCCTGCGGCGCGCGGGGAGGTGGGTTGGGGTAGCGCTTCGAAGGCTTGCGGACTCGCGAGGGTAGCTGTGATTGAGAAAGAAGACCACCGGGGGCGCTCAGCGGCGGTCTGTGCTAGGCGGACATACGGGTGTGGGTAACGCGGAAGGATTCCCCGGGCGCCCTGGGCGACGGCGGGACCCTCTATCCTCGGCGCGCGGGGACGCCATGCCGCGAGCCCGGAAGAGGCCGGCGGGGGCCGCGAGGCCAGGTGAGCCGCGCCCGGCTGCTCAGTGCCGCTCACCTTCCGCCCCTGCGCGTGGGGAAAGGCCCGAGTGGGTCGTTTTGAGGTCCGATGTCCCGAGCCGCCCACCAGGCTTATGCTCAGGGCCCCTCTGCTGCTTGCTCGTCCGAGCGGTAGCTGTTTGGAAAGCACGAAAAGTAGCTGGGACACGGGCTGGCAGGCCGGTCGTTTACAGTTCCCGCTCCCCGGAGAGCCAGACGAGGAAGGAAAGGGTCACTGGGGCTGTGAGAGCAGGGAGGGGTTGGGGGGACGCCTTGAGAGGGAGGGGATTTGAGTCTAGCCGTAAAGAATGCGTAGGAACCCCTTGTGTTCACAAGGATGAGTGGCATTCTAGGAGCAGCAGCAAAGCAATGCACGACAGAGAAAGTGCTTTTTCGAGACTGGGGAGGGTTCCGAGTTGCCCACAACACATTGTTAACAGCACACACGGTGTTTACAGTGTGCCGATCAAGTCCAGGGGGACCACCAGGACCCTAGGAAGGTTCCACGTGTTAGACGTCCATCATGATGGCATACGTAGGAGCTTGGACTTGGTTCAGAGGCTGCGTAGGATGGTCGTTTAGTGGATTCAGATAGACCAGCGTGGCAGGCCCTGATGTGTGATCTGGGACACATCTTACAGATGGACAGAACACCTCATAGATTGTGTAGACTGAGTTACAGTGAGGGTGGTAACACATAGGGCGTAGGGTAAGAATTTAACAGCTATTAGTTACGGGGCACCCACTCTGCTCCAGGCACATTTCCCTCACTCTGTACGATAAAGTCCAGTCTTGACCATGTCTGCAGAGTCCAAAGTGGCTGTTTTATCCAGCTTTTCTTGGCACCTTCAAGGAGTAGAAAGGAGGCAGGCCACAGAGCATACTGAGCAGGAAGGAAGAAGTCAAGGTGACCTAATAGCTAATATTATTGAGCATTTATGGTAACGCCAGACACTGCTTCAGCCCATTGTTTGTATTATCTTATTTAATCATCAAAGCAAGTCCGTGGAGTAGGTGCCTTGTTGGAGAGAACAGCCCCAGCAAAGGCAGAGGAGAGGGTGAGGAAAAGAAAACATTGACTGCTTAATAGATGCCACGGGAGTTATCCTTATCCCACTGAATGGGTAACCCAGAAGATGTCCCGTAAGGTAGGCGTTCTGGTCCCATTTTTATAGATGAGGAACAAGTTCAGCAATGAAGCTGCCACTGTTAGTAACTGACAGCTCCAAAATTTGAGTCCAGCTCTGACTCCAAAGCATGTGCTTTTCCTGCAACAGAACTTTCTCTCTCAACAAGCAAGAAAGTTCTCTTCTTTTTTCTTCTCCTATTGCAGACAAGAAGGGGCCAGGCGGAAAACGTACCAAAACTGAGGACCCAGGGGAGGCATCAGCTAAGGTGGAGAACTCCAGCCTTCAGGAGACTTCAGCCTCTAGAGACTGTGGGAAGAACCTAAGCAGCTACTGGCTGATGAAGTCAGAGCCAGAAAGCCGACTGGAGAAAGGGGTAGATGTGAAGGTGAGGTCCCGCACCTGTCTCCAGAGTGCACGGGGGACACCACAGGGTCCCATCACCCACTTCTTACCTTCGAAGGGTAGGAAAAGGTGATAAAGAATAGAATCAGCAGGATTTATTGCCATCCACTATCTGTTTTGTGAATCTTCTACTTAGGGCAGGGGTTGGCAAACATTTTCTCTAAAGGGCCAGGTGGTGCTGTTGCAACTCTGCTGGCATCACAAGAAAGACATAGACAGATAGTGTGTCTGAGTTCCGATAAAACTGTCAGCAAAATCAGGCATGGGCTAGATTTGGCCTGAAGGCTATAGTTTTCCAACCCCTGATCTAGGCAACATTCAGTCTTAGGTTGCCTTTCTCTTGCCACCTGCCACGCTCCTAGGTATCTCCCTGCCAACAGCTGGTACACAGGAGGCGAATGTAAATCAAATTTCATAGTAGCCTGGAAAAAATAAAATTAGAGATACTATAGAAGGCATATATAATATTTTAATAAATGAAATACAGATAGTCAGCAATTACCAGATTATCCACTCATCTAATCCTCTCAATGAGCAAGGCTAACAAGGTAACACAAAGCTAACTTCTACTTGCGCAGTATGAGTGGCTCTGTGAAGAGCTTCCCAGTAAGCTCACATGCCATTCCAGCTGGCAACACCCTATAGGGGAAGGAACTTGTCTGCTTCCATATATTCTTACCGATTGGCCCAGGATTGTTTACTGAATGACCTTATTTCTTGCCCAGTTCAGCATTGAGGATCTCAGAGCACAGCCCAAGCAGACAGCATGCTGGGATGGTGTTCGCAACTACCAGGTAAGCGGGTTAGACAGGACCTCGAGACCCGGGAGGGGATAAAAGCCTGCTTCCTTCTGACTTATTCAGTAGCAAAATCTCTTGGCTAAGGTTGTTTTTTCCCAGAACCCAAACCTGAAAATATATTAACAAATGCCTTGATTTCTTTGACTGCACGCAGTTTTCAAATGGCCTGTGTTCCAGCCAGTGTCCTGATACAGCTCTGGGTAAAAGGCAAGAATTGAACTGCAGGGTGTGGGGGGAAGCTGCGAAAACCAAAATCTCATCTAATAAAAGCAGACTTGATTTCCAGGGCTAGTGTCTTCTAGCTGGTGGGAGGATAGTTCTTGTTTCTTCTCTGCTGGAACAGGCCCGGAACTTCCTGAGAGCCATGAAGCTGGAGGAAGAAGCCTTCTTCTACCACAGCAACTGCAGAGAGCCAGGCATTGCGGGGCTTATGAAGGTCGGTTGTACAGGCTTAGGTCTGAGTCCATCTCCCTTCAGGCAGGTTAGGGAGACAGCGTAGGCAGGTAACCCTCCTCCCCATCCCTGCTGTCTCAGGGACATGTGACAGGACTGCAGCAAGGCAGGCCTTCATTTCAGGCCCCGCTGGCACAGACCTCTCCATTTCTGCACCTTGGTCTTTCACTCAAAAACAGGCCTGATGGTAGCTCTTCCAGGCCAGGAGTTACCAGGATGGAATTAACTGTCGGTGGAGAAACAGTGGCACCAATAATAACCTTTAATGTTTGGTTTTAGAACATACTTTTAAGATTTTTGTCAAAATAGGGTTGATTTTCTCTGCTTACCTTAGACTGTGTATTACTTCCAGATATTTGAGCCCTCAGTGGCTCAACAGCGAGACAGATGGGGTAAGAATACGTAGGGTAGGAAATGACAGTTGGACTTGGACTAAAGCCTGGCCATGGAGCTGACTGGACAGACAAATGATTGGAGACTCGGCTTTAATTTCAGATTGTGAAGGAGGCATACCCAGACCACACACAGTTTGAGAAAAACAATCCCCATTATGATCCATCCAGCAAAGAAGACAACCCCAAATGGTCCATGGTAAAGATACTACTATTCTTCCTATTTCACAAGAGAAAGGATGGACAGAGAGGGAGGAAGAAGGTCTGGGGTATCTTTAGACCAGGGCACAGAGCTCAGTCCGATGAGGTTACCCTGCCTTTGGAGAGAAGGACAAACACCGGCAGCCAGGCCCACGGGACCTCCTGCAAGCAGCTAAAACACAGGAGGCAGAGTCCAGCTGGACGTGCCTTTCTGTCCCATACACTGTTGCCATGTAGGTGGACGTACAGTTTGTTCGGATGATGAAGCGTTTCATCCCACTGGCTGAGCTCAAAACCCACCACCAAGCGCACAGAGCCACTGGCGGTCCCTTAAAAAACATGGCTCTCTTCACCCGCCAGAGACTCTCAGTCCAGCCCCTGACCCGAGGTAAGAACGGCTCTCGCCTTTTGATCACATGCCAGAGTGACCGTGAATTCACATGTACTAGCTGGTGAACCCTAAGCACGGTGGTTAAGGTCTGAGTCTGTCTTCCCACCTGTAACTCCCACGAGGGAGGAGCCCCCTCGAGCTGCCCAGGGCAGCTGTGCTCGGCACCTGTCGAAACGCCCCTGAGGGTTCTGAGTGAACGACTACCTGCCTCATGACTTGAGAAATGCCTGCCATGACTGCCCTGTTCAGGAGGAGACACAGACCTAATTCTTCCTCTTCTTCTTGCCCTTTTCGGCAGAGGAGTTTGATTTTATTTTGAGCCTGGAGGAAAAGGAACCGAGTTAATGGAGACACAGCTCTGCTGAAGTGGGCAAGATGTTGCCCCAAAGTCAAGCTTCCACAAGACAAAAGAAGGCGTGGGGAACATGCTGGTTGTGTTCACCTGGCGTTGTGTGTAGACGTCGGGTTTGGGTCCTTTTTAATAAAACATGAATGTCTGAGTTGGAGGCGTTTCTTTAAAATCAGCATCGGGGGTAGAATACTCCACTGCACGTCTTTACATCCCCTCGACCAGATGCAGGGCCCAGTCTGCTGACACCCACTAACATGGATTGTCTCTACACCAGCCTTCCTTAACCCACCCCTGAAGTATCTGGTCCCAGAGTGGGTAAAACCAGCAGTTTCAGGACAAGTTGCCAGACTGGAGTAAAACCAGAATGCCTTTCTCAGCCATGGGCTTGTCTAAAACAGGGTGTCATTGTTCACCAGGGGCCACAGACACCAGGAGGGCAGGTGTCGTGGGTCAGGGCGGGGCGTCTCCCCTTGTGTGCGGCAGGGCAGTAAGAAGAGACCACAGAGTCTGGTGGACCGTGGGCATGATGCCTCCGAGCCCAGGGGCTTGCTTTAATCAGGGAGAGAGCTGAAACAGACTGCTTTGTTTAAAACAGCCATTGAAAAGACACACGTTGAGAAACTTGTAAACACCGCAGCTGCTCAACCCCAGGCCGCACTGCTTGGTTCAGTCCCTATGCTCTGCCAGGGTCCCAGGGATGGGCCTCCCCTTCCCCGACGCACAAAGAGGCAGAGAATGGGGCAGGGGAAAGAACAGAAGCTCCCGAGAGGACAGAAGCAAATTCTACCTCTAGTTCTCTCAGGAGACAGGCTTCAGGTGTCGGGAAGGTTGGGAAGTGAATCTGTGGTCGGCTGGAAGGCAGAGGGATCGGCGGGTACCTAGTAGTTAAGGGGCCAGCTGTCGTGGGATGCGCCAGAGCCCCAGCTCACGCTCCGGAGAAGGCGAGGGACACAGGAGCTGCCTCTCCCACGCTTAGGCCCCCAACCCTGATAATCCAGGGGCAGTCGCACAGGTGGTCCTGTCCCCACGGGGACTGTCCTTCACACCTGAACCCGGGGTCCAGCCTGGGGGAACCAGCTTCCCTTGCTTGGTTCTTCTGCCCCCAGTCCACCTCGAGCGTCACCCCAAACGCCCTTCCCTCCCATCTCAGCTCTGATCCGTGAGCCCTGCCCAGTCCGAGGCCTACCGCTGCACCAATTTCCGAGGAAGAGACGGGTCCCCGTTTTCCACACTAACTGAAAGATGACACAAGAACCAACCCCTCTGCTTCCCAAATGACAGAGAACTCAGACCACCAACTATTGTACCTGCTGGCCATGGGGGTCTGCTTGGTCTTTCTAGAAGGGAAGAGAGGCCAACAGGAGACAGGAAGGACATGCACACCCTTAACAGGACAGGCGCGGTGCAGTGCAACAGCGGGAGACCCTCTCTAGCATGATGAGAGCGTCCACATACACAGAACACCAACGGTCCTAAGCTCTGGTCAGCCGGCTGGTGGGGAGGATGGCGGCTCAGGAGGCCCTCCCCTTCCCCCCAGCTCGCAGGGTGAGCACAAAGCTTCTACGTGTGAGAACAAGTGCCGGTTCCCAGGAGTGAGATGGGCAGCAGGGAGCCAAGAGGGTCCACTCCCGGGGAGGCGGAGAGAACGGGCCCTTCCCGGACCTCTCCTCAGGGGAAAGATGTCCTCGTTCAGGGCCCGGGGCTGAGGACCTCTGGCCCTCAGGGTTGCCCGCACCAGGCACAGCCGACGAGGTCTACCCGGTTGCCATCCACGGGTGACACAGATGTCTTTGTGCCCAGGGACATCAGCCAAAGCCCCTACCACAAGCTTCCGTTCCATCCAGGACATGACTGACCAGAGTCCCTGGGAGGTGCCCGGTCCCAGCGGTGAGAGAAGGGCCAGAAGGAGGGTGGCTTGTGGAGGCTCCAAAGCACCACATTCGAGACTCCCAAGGAGGCAGCTTCCTGGTCTTGAACCCTCACCGCCAGTTAGAGCGGGGCGGGCGCCACACCCTCTGCCACTCGCTAAGGGACGGGGGAGGGGAGTGTGAGACAGGACCACCCGTGGGACGCACCCCCAGCCCCCAGCTCCTGTCCCGGGAGGCTCAGAGCCCGGCCGCGCTGTGCTCCCGCGGCCCAGGCAGCCCCGCAGTCGGCTCTCCCCGGGACGCCCCCTCTCCCTACGTTCCCATCAGCCACAGCGTCCCAGAGACACTCCCTCCCAACCCCAACCCCTTAGGTTCTTCAGGAAAAAGAATTTACATCAAGAACATGATTTGTTTTCAGGTTGCGAGTAGCGGGTCAGCTGAGCATCTTGCTGCCCCGGCTGCTGGTGCCTGTGGGCCTGGAGCCGGGGTGGGAGCCCAGCAGCTTCCTGGCCCCAGGCCTACTGTCTGCTGCTGCCGTCGGACAGCTGGCCGGGGTTCCGCGCCTCCCCCAGGGGGGCCGTGCCCTCGAAGCGCTGCGAGGCGATGGCTGCCTGGTGGGACATGCTCTTCCGAACGATGTCACCCTTCCGCCACAGCACCACTTCCTGCAGGATGGGCAGGCGGGGGTGGGGGGGGCAGGCGACACGTGAGAGGGAGGCCTGGGGAGGGTCCCAGAGGCTCTGCCTTCTCCCGGGAATCTTAGGCAAAAGCCTCCGCTCATATCTCACCAATGACAGCAGCCGTCCACACCTCTGGGCCCCAGGTGCCTGCTGACGGTGTGGCCGGGAGGGCAGAGCAGCCGCAGGGGCTGGGCCCGAGAAAGCAGACTCTGGGCGTCAACTGGGAACCCCCGTCCTTGCTGTGGGGCTCGGGGTAAACTAAGTGGCACAGAGACTAACCAGCTCACCCCCCATCCCCATCCCGTCTGCTTGCCCTGGGCGGGGACGATGCCCTCTGATTCTGTCTGGGTGGCCGGGGCTATGGGGGCGGCCAGCTCACCTGCTGCTTGAAGTAGCGCCGCTCCTCCTCATCAATCAGCACCAGGTTGAGGTAGTAGCGCACAGAGAACTTCTTGTTGATGTCCCGCATGGTGGGCGTGAGCTCGTAGCCCGCCAGGAAGAGGCGGATGGGGATGGACTCTCCTGCAAGGGCCGGGCGGGAGTCAGGGCGAGGGCAGGGGGGCCCCACCTTACACCGCAGTGGAGGGGCTGCCTGAGGGGGGGGTTGGACACCCAGGCTAACGCTTCTGCCTTCGGGGAGGCGCCTGCCGCTGCCTGGTGAGTGTGAACAGCACAAGAATGCTAGGTAAGCATCTTCTGACTCATTTAGTGTGTATAGTTGTTGGGTTTAAGAGCCATTGTCAAACCCCAGCTAACCCACCATGTCACCCAGTAATTCTGATGCCACCTCCCTCCATCCCAATTAGCATAGCCCCCACCCCGTACGCCTCCCCTCTAAGTCGAGTTGGCAGGGTGTGGTGGTCTGGAAAACAGAAAAGCTTCTCTCTGGACCCAGTTCTCTCCACTGACCCGAGGTATGACTCTGAGTAAGTCTGGTGCTTTCCGTGGACTTTCATTTTCTCATGGGGAAAATTATGATATCAGGCTACATAATATTTTAGATCACTTCCAGCTCTAACACTGTGCCTCTCCTAAGATAAGTGGAACAAAATCAGGGCAGAATTCTGCTGAGAAAGTCCAAACCTACAGTGCAGCCTAAAGCCAAACACGAACCCTGTTTCACTTCGCACTGTTCTGTGCTCATCTCGGTGTCCTGTCAGTGGCACTGGGAGGGTGAGCTCAGCCCAGCTGCTCGGATGAGGAAACATGGAACAAGCAGGCAGGATGGCTCAGCCCTGCCCCGAGGACCCTGCTCGTGACGCCCGAGGGCCTGAGAAAGCTATGACACCCCTCCTTCCACGTGGAGCAGACTGGGAAAAAACTGAATGAAACCTCAGCAGCGCCAAGCACTGCTACGTGAAAACACTTCATCATCAGCTGCTGCAGAGCCAACAAAGAATGTACACGACTGCTCCTCCTAACAATCACACAACTTCCCATCCAGCTCTCAGCTCCCCTCATCCCAGAGGTCACGCCGGCACTGTGTGCAGCACTAGAAGTGTTGGTCAGGGTGTGTGGACTTAGCGAATGAATTCAGAGCATGACTCGTTTTACCTGAGCAGGAACTAAGTAACAGAAATGAGGATTCTGCTTTAATCTCTTGCCCATCCCCCCCGCAGCAAAGAAATTCAGAATGTCAATAGGAAAGTGTAAACAGAGTGTTCAAACTGTATCTGCTAAACTGGTGCTTTTCAAACGTCTTTTGATTTTTTTTAAGACATAACTCTTGAGATTTAAACTGCAGTACAAGCTCAGTCTATAAACGAGGTCCACTCGGACGTCTGCTGGGTGAAGGTGAGCGGGGCCTGAGCTCCACACCCCCAGCCTCCTTCTCCTCCTTCTCGGGACCCACAGTGCACAGTTAGAGATTAAGAAATTACGGGCTACCAGGCCCCCTAACTTTGACAGGATGATCCCTGAAGCCCCTCCAACACTGGGGCTGGGCCGAGGCCATGGGGCCGGAGCTCACCTCTCACGGGCGCGCCGTCCATGATCTCGTACTTGGCAATGGTGTCGTTCTCGTGGTACACATTGGGGCCCGTGCCTGTCGTTTCCCGCTTGATGATGTCTATCTCCATGTGCTTGATCTTGATCCTCACCAGCAGGAAGTAGATCTTCCCCACAATGACATCTTTCAAGTGGTACCTGCGGAGAGGAAGGTGAGAGGTGCGGCCCCCGCACGTGACAGGCCTCCTGGTTCCAGGAGAGGGCACTGCCCCCCAAGCTGCCCCGCAGGGCGAGCCCCAACGACCTTCTACACTTGAACCTGCGTCACTTCCCCTCTGCTGTCCCGCCTGCACCTCAGAGCATGGTTCCGTCACCCTCTGCTCAGCGCTTTAACGAGTGCATGTGTTTTAGAGGCTCTGGTGTGAGAGGCTGACCCGCAAGTGTGGGGACCAGGTCCCGGCTCTTCCTCCCGCTTCCAGGAACTGGGCTTTTCCCCCGGGGCCAGCCGGCAGCAGGGCTGCTCTGTACCAGGTGTGGCCGCAGAAAGCAAACCTTCAACCTGAAGCTCAGGACGGGGGACCTGAGGATTCGAGCTCCCGGATCACAGGGGAGGAGCCCTAGGGAGTGCAAAGAAGACAGATGACGTGGTGGGATCCGAGGAGGGGCAGACGCGGGTGTGGACCCAGGTTCCCAACCTGCAGGCCTGGGGTCTCCCCACCACTTCACGCCACCTTTCTGCCTTCAGCCTGCCTGGGGAGATGGCGGACGCACAAGGACTGAGGAGAGCAGAACTCTGCTGCTTGCAGCGCGTTAGAAGGAATGCTCAGAGCACAGATTCTCTGGGCATTCAAACGTTTAAAGATTGAACGTTCCTTTGTTCTAAATGAAATCTTACACACAAGAAACACAAAGGAGCCGCGTGTGATACCCGGGCCCCGCTCCTCCTTCAAGGCACCTTTCCACTGACCTGACCAAACCCTTCATTTTTCAGATGAGAAACCCCAGGTACAGAAGTCTTAGTACCTGCTAACCTGAGCCTAAGTCCTTAGTGGCAGAACGGGACGCTGTCCTAAGGTCCGGGCTCTTCCTGTCTGTTCAGACGGCCTGGCACTCACAGGGCAGCCTGCTCTGCAAGGGCAGGACCCGGTCCAGCCCGTCCAGCCTGTGACACGCCTGTCTCACGCTCACCTTGGTCTTGACTGCACTGCTGGCTGCGGCTGCTTGAGCGCCTTCGAGGTGGCACCCCCTTCACTAGGAGGCTGGGGCGCTGGTGGGCAGGCACTTTGGGGGCCTCTGTCTCAGGAGGGCCCGTGAGACCCAAGACCATGAGGAGGAAGCGCAGGGGCCTGCTCCAGACTCGCCCTGCCTGTCCTGTAGGGGCCCATCGGGGCCACGCTCAGCACCAGGCCAGGCCAGGCGGGAAACGGCCTTCCCTCCCCCTGTCCTGGGAAGCACGTGTGTTCCCAGCCCTTCACAGGAGAGCCGCTGCTCAGGCCTCCACCCTCCGAGCCTCTGGAGGCCAGCGGGTCTGAGGTGAGGCCTCCCCACGGGGAGAAGCCTCATTAGAGACTCGCAGGGGGGAGGGTTAGTTCTCTGTGAATAGAAGACACGTTTACTTTTGCATATTTGATTCTCAAACATTTTCAGGAATGTATCATATTAAAAAGAGAGCTGCTTGCAGTACATTTTTGAACTGTCAGCAAGTTTTGTGATTTACAAGCACTTACGTATTTGGATGTTGTGATAGCAGGCACAGTTTAAAACATATATGGCCAGTTAAAATAAAATTACTTAAAGACCTTTATAAAAAGGCATCAGATATTCTTTGTTACAATTCATTTTAATTCAAGGAGGAAGCAGTCAACTTGGCTTTCCTCACTTTGGTTTCTAAAGACTCACTGTATACAGGATACAAATGATAATAGAATGGTATTCTGAGGTTAATCTCATCAGTAGAAGGAAACAGATGTACCTAGAATCCAAAACAAATACTTTAAAGTTAGTTTCGCTTGACTTTGAAAGACCTCATAGGATGTTTAACTGAAGTTTGCCCTCTTAAGTTAGTACAGTTCAGCTGCAGTGAGATGCAGCTCTTTCCTGACCCGTGACCTCGGCCGGCCTGCACACACATCCACCGCGTTATTTCTGTGGCCGCCCCCGCAGGTCACCACCAACCAGCCGGGCCCGACACTCACTTGGATTTGTTGTACTCAAACTCGATGTGCAGACAGTCCTCGATCCCAACCTCCATCTTGATGGAGGAGTTCAGCTCCGGGTACGTGCTCAGCGTGTGGACCACGATGTCCATCTCCTTGACAACATCGTTGAGGCGGCGGCTGATGGTAGCGCGAAGGAAATACCTGAGGGACGCAGACGTGTGGTGAAGGGCCACTCCCAGCCTCCGGAGCCCACCCCGCAGAGGACCCCTGGTAGAGGTCACCCCCTGGGGCTCTGACTGCTCTGAGAATTCACCGCTGGGTACCCCCTTCCCAGGAAAATGCACTGAGACACAAAATCCTGCAATTACAATTCCAGGGAGATCAAAGTCCTTTCCCCAACCCTCCTCTAAGCCTGAGCTCCGAGGTAAGAGATGACGCCTCTCTCTGCACCTCAAGAGCAGCCTCGCTGCCACCTGCCAGGCACCGTGTACAGCTTCCATTTCTTCAACTAACTCCCGGCTCTTTGGGCACAGGGATCGCATACTTATGTTTGCATGCTGTTTATTTAACAATATTTGATCAAAGAGCATTTTTCAAGTCCCTCACAGTTAAACAACAGGAATAAGATAATGGAGAAATCAGGTCAGCGATGCATCGCGCACGTTTATTGCCGGGCCTAGGACGGATAAGATGGAGTCTCACAGGAACTCATCGTCCCCTGGGGGAGATGGGCAGATCAACAGAAAAATTAGAACACATGGAAAGTGTCCATTCAAAGGCAGGAACCAAGTGCTGTGGGGAGAGAGGGGTGCCTTCAGGAGGAGCAGGCCTTAGAACTAAAGCAACAGAGGTGGGAGAGCCCCAGGTCTGAACAAGGATGGTCTCCGGCTAAGCCTAGGGTCCTGGGACACGTTAGAAAGAGGGAAAGACACAGCGCTGAAAGGCAGTGAGCCATGCCTGACCGCCAGCCAGCCCTTCACTGTGGCGCCCCCCGCACCCCTCGTCCCCTTAACTCTGTGCGGCCCTCCAACAACGCTGGGACGGTAGGCCTTGGTGGGGACCTTGGTGGCCCTCCTCTGCAGCCTCACCACCCCCCGGCCACCCTCTCCTTCCTGCTCCCTCCACGCAGCCCCAGACGTGGCTCCAGCCTGCCCTACGGCTCAGGCCCTCAAGCCCCCACGCCCTGTGGGGCAGGGCCTGGCAGCAGTGTAGAAGGGAAGGCTCCACAAAGCTTCCAGCTGCTCGAGCGCCTCCCCTGCGCCAGCAGTCTGGAGGCGCAGGGGACTCACCCCGGGGCGCGTCTGCCACATAATTGCTCTGGAGAGGCACATGGGGATCTATACTTTTTAAAGCCCCCCCCCACAATGATTCTAACACAGGACCCTTGGTAGAGAACTACTGTCTCGCATCCTGATGCTTCAACTTCCCAACTTTCTCAACACATCCAATCTCTCTCCAGCTAAAGCTTCTTCCTGAGTTTATAAAAAGTCCCAAAGCCATCAATCCCCAGGACACTCCCCAGGGCCCACACTCTACCTTTCCTCAGAAACAGCTGTCCGGGGGTCCTGTTCTAACCCTGCAGCTTCATCCCCAGGCCCTACGCCTCGCCCCAGCTTCCGTCTCTACCACCCAACAGGAGCTGCCCTCCCAAAGGGAGCACAGGGCTCACAGCTGCCAAGTCCAGGGGCTTTTTTTTTTGGCATCAGCTCTGCATTAGAGCGTAAAACACTCCCTTCTCATTCAAGCATCACCCCACTCCTCCTCCGTCCCCAAGAGTCCCAGTAGGGTCCCCAAGAGTCCCAGTAGGTCCCGGGCTCTCCTCTCCCACAGTGGGTCACAAGCTCTCCTCTTCCAGAGGAGCTCCCCTCCTGGAAAAACCTATCAGTTACCACCTCTGAGCAGGTGATTTCCGACAGTGCATTCCTCTGTCCTGAGCGACAGGCTTGATTTCCAATTGTCTGTTCTGCCAGTGCTTCAAACTCCTCCCTGGAACTGGATGAATCGCCTCACAGGTCATCTCCTCCTCCTGATGGCCCTATGTCTGCATCTCCACTCAATGGTCAATTCTGCTGGCGTCTATTAAATTCCTTGTTTTCTGCCTGTTCCATGGCGTCCACTAAAGGAAAACTCAGGACCTCACACAAACCTTCCCACAGCCTTGACCCAACACTCCACCCACCCATCAAATATGACATAGTGACTTCAATCTTCTAACAGAACCACCGCCCTGCCTAAAAACAAAGGAAAAGGAGTCCAAAATAATCTTTTCATGTTTCCCCTCTGCCTGTAATAAGACACAAGCCCTTAATCTGGAACTTACATCTTCCATTAACTAATGTTCCCGATTTTACCTCCTTTCCCAGCATGAATCCGGAAGTCTTTGTCTAATTTAGACAGTAACACTTTTCTTTCATTGTGATAAAATACAAAATACAGGGTGCAGAGCATGCACCCCAAAACATGCCACTCTGGCACGAGGGTTCTATTGAGCTGAAAGCAACAGGGAAACAGTGCACACAAGACAGACTCCGGGGCCCTCTCCACCAGGAGAGGCTGCGCAGCCTGGGAGCTGCTGGGGGTGCTGCCCACAGAGCGCTCCTCACCAAAGCAAGCCTCTCCCCGTGCTTCCCATAGCTCGAGCCGCAGGGCCCCTTCTCTGCCTCTTCACTTCTCTGTTAAGATGCTGCATAAGCCCAAGTTCAACTGCCCCTCAGTCACCGGGCAGAGCTCAGGTGGGAGCACAATGAACACAGGAATACACTGCTTGCTTGCCTGTGGCCAATCTGTCTTCCATCCGTCCGATTTGCAGAGCCCGCGCCAATGAACCTGACATGGTGGAGGGAAAAGTTTTTTCCTCCCCTCCAATATATATAACACAATGTAACCATTTTTACGGGCACAGTTCAGTGGCATTAAGTACACTCAAGGTGCTGGGCAGCGGTCACCACTGTCCATCTCCACGTGTTCACCTTCCCCAACTGAAACTCTGCCCTATCAACCACTAACTCCCCAGCCCCTTTCCCCAGCCCCTGGCAACCACCATTCTACTTTCTACCTCTATGATTTTGACTATCTAACTGCTTACAGAAGTGGAATCAGTATTTGTCTCTTTGTATCTGGCTTATGTCACTGAGAACAATGTTCTCAAGGCTCATCCATGCCGTAGCAGGTGTCGGAATCTCCCCCTTTTCAAGGCTAAATACTATTCCACTGTGTGGATACACATGTTATTCATCCACGCATCTACTCATAGACACTTGGGTTGTATCCACTTTTTGGCTATTGTGAATAATGCTGCTACAAATGTGAGTATACATAAATCTGTTTGAGTCCTTGCTTTCACTTCTTTGGGATTATACACAGAAGTGGAATTGATGAATCATACGGTAATTCTATTTTGAAGAAGCACCATACTGTTCTCAACACCTTTCTTTCTGACATAAGAACATTTATGAGAAGTCCACTGCAAAACATCAAATTCAATAGCAATAGGCCCCAAGCCCAGCTTAAGTGATGACTAGATACTCCTCACTGTTGCTGCCCTTCTGAGTGCAGTCACGCAACGCTGCTGAAGTGGGGCAGCACCCGTGCTTAGACCTCTCTGCACAGGCTGGAAAGGAGAGCCTGCAGCCCCTCTTCTGACGGGAGAGGGGAGAGCTTGCAGTGGCCCACACCATGCCACATGCAGGCCTCAGGTGACACCCAAGACTTGGAGCCAGGCATGCAGAGTGACATCACATACCCCGGAGGCCATGGAATCAGTCTCCCCCTGCAGAGTTTCCAAGACTGGAACAAGGAAAACAATCCCATGTACTTAAAAGGTGTGTATTAATGTTTTAAAACTTGTCCTACTGTGTTATGTTTTACTCCCTCATTGTCCCAAAATATGGAGAGGACGGGTCTAGGATTAGAACCCAAATCTATGACCCGCTTCTCAAGTGACAGAGCTCAGGACTCCGCCACCATCTCGTGCAGAGCTGGACGAGGATCAGTGGCCCTGAGGCCCAGCCAGGGGTGTGTGAAAGCCGAGTATCCAACTTTTGGGAACTTTCAGAATCAGCTGTTAATCACAACATTTAAAATTAAATTACAGACACCTGCACTCGAATTCTATTAAGAACAAAGGTAATATCCTAGCTATTCTGGTGTGTCACAGTCCTCTCTGTTCCTGGGCCGGGGGTGGTGGTGGTGACGTCTGGTGCCTGTGCAGCAGTGTGCTGTCGAGGGGCAGGTGCGTACCTCTCAACTCTGCACTCAGGGGCGCTGGGTCAGTGGCTCGAAAGTGGCCACGGTGGGGATACCGACACTCCAGAAACGGACAGACAAGCCAGGAGCACTCCTCCTGGAGGGAGGCCCACTGCACAACCCCTCCCGCAGCACACCTTCCCTACAGCCACACAGAGCCTCAGAAACGGGACACAGTCAGGGTCCGTCCACACGGGGCACCCTGGGGGCGCCACTTACCGCAGCTTCACGTTCTGCCCAGTGTAGGACTCATAGGGCTTCTCCACGTGGGTGAACTCAAAGTCGAAGGCCTGTGACTGGGTGACCTCTCCGGGCCGGGCCAGGTCCTTCACCAGGGACACGAACTCGTGGTGGTTCCCGCGGTCGTAGTAGAGTTCTGCAGGGAGAGCATTGACCACTTCTACCAGACCCTGAGCTATGTGGCCCGGCGAGGGGGCTCCCAGCTACAGGAGCCTCCCGCCAACACACAGAGCCTCCAGTCTGGTTTATGGCTCCCTCGCTTCCTGCCCTGCCCCTGCACTGCAGCCCAGAACCCTGGGTGCCCTCTCCCGCCCCTTCCAAACACCCTGCGTAGAGACCCTGTCCCTGGAGCACAGCCAGAACCCGACATACTCCTGCTCCAGGGCACCGGGCAGCACCCGTGAGGGACACAGCAGGGGGACCGCGATCAAAACGCCACATTTCCTAAAACACATTCAAAACTACTTCTAACTTTGGAAAGCATACTCATAGTTATTCGGTCACATCACCCTCATAACCACCTTGTGAGATAGCTAGGACAGCCCTATCACCCATTTAACCGACAAGGAAACTGAGACACAGTGGGGTCGGTGACTGGCCTAGGGTCCCAGGTCTCCCGCTGGACCGCGTCTACTTCTAGGACCTGGCAAAATGGGGGTAGCGACATAACGCACTCCAGGTGTTGTGAGCACGGGACGAGGCGATGCAGGTAAAGGACTTGGAGTGGTACTTAAGAGACGGCAAATGCTCCAGAAGTATTAGCTGCCTCTGCCCTTCAGAGAGGAGTCCATGTGGCCGACGGGACAGAGGGGCTGTAACAATGCCCCACGTCTAAGTTCAGGGTCCCCAGACTTCTGTGAACATCAGAATCACCGGGGGCTGTGTTAACACACAGACGGCTGGGCCCCACCCCTAGTGTTTTTGATTCCGGGGGTCTGGGGTGGGGCCTGAGAATGGACATTGTTAACAGACTACCAGAGATGCTTCCTGCTGGTCCAGGGACCACAGTCTGAGGAGCACTGCTCTTCACCCATCCTCCTCTGGAAACACTTCTGCTGTTTATTATGAGTCATGCCACCTATTTGTTCTAGGTTATATATGCCTGTTTGTACTCTGCTATGTGTTAACTTTTGCTCCAGGCGTGGTCGTTAGAGATAAGGCCTATGTCCCCAGCTTCCTGGCACCCCCAGTCCCTGGCTGTGCAGCAGGGACACAATACCGACTGTGACCCTGTGTGGCCACATTACAGTCAAGGGACCACCCGTGGGCACCCTGCAGCAGGACAGGCAGCAGGCAGTGTACTCTCGTCGCTTCTGCTGTTGGCTGCCTGGGGAGAGACAGGGCCACAGGGAGGCATGCCTGGGACAACCGCCCGCCAGGCCTGGCCTGCCTCTCTGGAGCACAATGCTCCAGCTCTCTCAGAGCATCCGGGGCTAGGGAGGACCCCAGACAGCAAAGGTCTGAGCCCCCCAGGATCAAAGCCTTCTTGGGCTCAAGAAACCAGAGCTCTTGCCTCCCAGAGCCAACACAGTGTCCAGGCCTGCCATGGGGACGCTCGGAAGGGGAACGTGATTCCAGGGGTGCTTTCGGCCTTGCTGCCCTGTCCGCTGACCCGGACAGCGCCACCCCCAGAGCCTCTTCTCCCCAGGCAGCGAGGCATCGGAAAGCGCAGTGGGCTCCTAAGGTGTGTCCAGCTCGAGAGGAAGCAGCAGTGCGGTCAGTCCCCAGCCAGCGCTGCTGCTTCTGTATGCACACCCAGTGCACCCTGTGAGCATAGTTTGTGCTTATTTCCTACCTAGTTACGCTTGGATCCACCTTACGTTACAAACAATCCACCTTCTCTTCCAAACACCAAGTGGAATCAAGCAGCAGGCAGCGCTCTGGGTAGGGAGTGATGACCCACAAAGCCGCCAAAGGGGGAGGGCAGTTCAAACCTTCCGGGCAGGGGGTGCTGGGGAAAGGCGAACAGCCATCCCTCGTTTTGAAATCCAACAACTGTGCCCCCAGCCAAGGTAAGGAAGTGCAGTGACCAGGTAAGAACAGAGCCAGTGGCCAGCCTGTGACAAAGGCCCGTCCACTCACTCTTGCTGGTCCTTTGCTACTGGAGTCTCTGTTGATGGGCACTGACCCCTTAACTGGGGAAAGTGGTGCCTCCGTTCCCAAGCACTGGATTCTGCCATAGTTTCAGGGGACAGAAGCAGGCGGAACAAAGCCCCAGCGTCTGTGAACTTTAAGTGGGAAATCCCGGAGTCAAGAGAAAGATGGGAAGAGAAGGATGGAAAAACACACAAATGTGCTCACACAGCCTCAGAGGCAACATGAGAAACAAACCAGAGAAGGATCCACAGTGTTCACAGAGCACTCAGATCGCTGGCACCAGGGGTCCCAGCAGAGAAGCTGGGCTGGGACCCCCCGGGGGGACAGGGCCTTCCTGCCTGGCAGCATGTCCTCCCAGGGCTTCCCCGCCTCCCCCCAGACATCGTGAAAGAGTGGCCAGTGCATAGTCTGAGTGGGGCTTGACTGGGCTTTTTAATGCATACTTTATAAGCCATTTGCAAGGCTTCTGGAAACATTGTGGGGCAAAGGGGCAGAAATAGCAGCCGTACTTCACTGCGTGCCAGAAAGTCTGGTTTCCTCTTGCATAAATTAAAACAGAAAACCCAAGACTGTTCTAGCAGGAGGTCTGCCCTAAAGAGACTGTCAACTGCCTCTTTCTTCCCAAGTTACCCCGAGTTCTCCCCAGCCTCCAAAGCCCACAGGGACCAGCCATTTCAAGCCAGAAGGAGGAACTGACCGGTTCTTTCTTAAGGTAACTTCCCAGTCTCCGTCCAACAGGAGGAAATGACTTCTGTAGTCAGGATGTTTACACCGAAACTTGCCACCAATGGCTGAGGAGTGAATTTGCCACTTTGGAAGGAAAGTGAGACAGCTCTGCCCCACGGGGTCATCCCGTGAAAGGCGCCCTGAGACTCGCTGCTGGGCTAGGCTTCACACTGGTCTTGGAAGAAACCTAAGCCAACCAGGGCAAAAACACCTCTTTCAAACAGCCTGCTCTTCCCAGCTGCTGTCTGCTGACTGGCCACCTGGTCAAGATTCACGCTCGCCACGTCCACTTGGACCTCCTGGGCCTGGTAAGCCTGCGGGAGCAGTAACGTCTCTGGGCTGCCCGTGCCCAGCCAGCTGCCGCTCTGCTCCAGGCCCTGCAGCAGACTGTGAGTACGTGAGAATCAGTGTGCCTCTCCCTTGGCACTCATGGCTTCATGAATTAAAATACAGAAGGCCTCCAGGGTCTTACCAGCACAGGCTCAACTGGGGCTGATGGGTTTAGATTCACCCAGTGGCATTATTTTAAAAAACTTAAAAAAAAAAAAAATCCAGAAGTTCTCTCTCTGGCTTTGGAGTGCAGGGGTATTCAGGTCCTCCCTCCTCTGCAAGTGTGACTGTCGAATTACCTTTGGTTTATTTAACCCCATCCATCTGCAAGGTGGCCTGACACCCTCCACGAGTGTTCCCCCAATGATTCCACCTAAAAAATGGTCTCTCCATCTTCTAATTACAGAACTTCCCTCAATACTCCTTACGTGCCACACTGTGTTCTTCTAAAAACATGGGCCATCGAGTGACATGGGGGGTGCCCTCACCACACATTTGCTGGTGTTGTTGGAACACAGACCAAACCGCTGGGAAGTGCACAGTAGACACAGGAAGAATCCCAACATGGCTCAAAAACTTCAGGAGAAGGACAGAAAAATGCACACAACAGATGGATGAATCAGGGGCAACACCTGAGCTGTCGGTGCAGAACTGAATGGGGGCCTGACAACTCTTAACTCCTTATGTTAAGGGAGAAATCACAAGGCCTCTAGAATAACGGTGGAAGAAGGGCTTCAGTCAGCCAGGGGAGGTCAGGGAAAGCTTTCTGACGGGTGTCATGCCTGCTGGGCTTTAAGAATGAGTGAGAGCTTGGGTGGAAGGCCATTCTTTGCAGAAGGATGTTTATATACAAAGGGAAGAGGCCAAGACCCCTCTAAAAGGAACATGATACTTTGAGGAAAGCACACGTGGCAGGAGTGAAGGGTCGCAGAGACTCGGCCGGAGAAAGGCAGAGGCAGCTTGGGAAAGAGCTGAATGACTTCTCCCCTTCAACCGGCAGGGAGTCAACAAGAAGAATTTTAAGGAGGTGACTGACCATGTCAGCACTGACGTTTAGAAAGTCCACTCTTACAAAAGATGAACTGAAAGAAAAGGCAAACAAAGGCAGGAAGGCCAGTCAGGTTGCTACACACAGAAGCATCAAAGTTAGCAGCATCAAGAGCGGAGAGGAAGCACAGACTCGAGATACCCTAGAGTATCTGGGTACTGGGTACTGGAGAGGACCCAAACTGAGATGCCAGTTGGACGCGTAGGAGGGGGAGGGAGGGGCCTCGAGGACTCCCGGATTTCTGAGGCTGAATGGACCCAGGTGACGGGCCAGAGTGGAGAAAACAGGAGAAGCAGCAGGGCTGGGGCTGGAGCAGGAAGAGAAAAAGGTTTCTGGTTTGGATGTGTCTTTGAGGGACCTGAGGGGTATCCAGCGGGGGACTCTAGCAGACGGTTAGAAACCCAAGCATGAAACTCAGGGGAGAGTCCAGTGAGGACAAAGGATTGGGAGTCATCGGAGTCTAAGAGGACACTGCAATGAGGGGTGTGGATGAGGTTGCCAGAGTAGCTGACAGTGTGAGACGGGCCAGCAGACAGAAGGGCCCCCCTTCCTGCCCACCTCCCAAACCAAGACCGAGACAGGAGCTTTTCTGAGCAGGGGCTGGGCCGCTGTGAGGAATGGGGTCTGAAGAGGACCGATGCAACGATCACCAGACAGCTGTCTCTGCCTGGACTCCGGGGAGACCCTTCCACAGGTTTTCCCTCGGGCAAGCGCGCCTGCTGGGAGAACACACCGGGCAGGAAGTGCAGGGAGGCTGGCCTGGTGTGAACAGTCCCGTGGGCTGTCGGCAGAGGAATCAGGGCTGACGTTTTAAAGGTCCGGCCCCTGGAAACTTCTGGATGGATCCAGCTTAACAGGGATTATGAGTATTTGCGATGAGTGCCAAACCCTGCACTTCATGTACATTGATGATCTCTAGTAGTCCTCACGAGACCCTTGCAAAGTCCGTACCTTATAAATGGAGCCTTATCTAACCTAAGTAACCCTCTGCTTGACCCTCAATCACGCACCAGGCTGTCCTTCTACAGAAGGACACATACACTTTCTTTTTTTTTTTTTTTTTTTTTTTTTGGTGGTACACGGGCCTCTCACTGCTGCGGCCTTTCCCGTTGCGGAGCACAGGCTCCGGACGCGCAGGCTCAGCCGCCATGGCTCACGGGCCCAGCGGCTCTGCGGCATGTGGAATCTTCCTGGACCGGGGCACGAATCCGCGTCTCCTGCATCGGCAGGCGGACTCTCAACCACAGCGCCACCAGGGAAGCCCCATGGACACATACACTTTCATCAGCAGGAAAAAGAAATTAATCATAAGGATAGGAATGTTAAATACATAAATCACTTCATTTTCAAGCTGTGGAACTCTTCCCAGAAACTCTTCCCAGGAAGCAGGGAAGGAAGAAAAGAAAGAAGGAAAAAAGAAGCAAATCCAAGAGACTATGGTTTGTAAGAAGAAAAGTTCTGAGTGAAACCGACGAGGAAGGTGTCCAGAGCACAGTGACATCGCCGTTCTTACCGCAGTCCAGCTGTAGGACCATCCTGTGCGTCATCCGTACAGCCAGACCTTAGAGCCCGACCGAAGTTCCACCCACTTCATGCAGCATCAAGAAAGCAACGAAGGAGAAAACCACACGACCACAACCATGGGGAACTTACTCACCAGCCTCGCTCCAGTGCCCTGAGGTCAGTTCACAGAGCCTCTCAGGTACGGGAGACAAATACACCACACTCCGCACAAAGCCTGGTCCCTACACATCTCAACAAGGTGATTCTGTTATTATCCTTGTCTTACAGGTGAGAAAGCTGAGGCTCAGAGAGGGGTACAGCTTCCCCAAAGCCAAGGGTGGACTCAGCCCAGAGTGCTCAGGGGCCCAGGGAGAGTTATCAATGGAAGCAACAAAAGGTTCTTAGAAATCTGAGCAGGGCTGCTGTCCTGGGATGCCAGGAGACAGACAAGAAGGCAGGGCAGGGACGGCACCTTGTCAACTCCCTTTCATTCAGACTGCAAGGAGGCCTTGCCAGTGTCCCCCCTGAACAGCTCATTTCACAACTGCTGGGGCACAGGGGGGCAGGGGACACTCTGGTTACCTTTCATGTATTGGCAAGGTGTCACCCCCTGGAATGATGGTACAGACACTGGCTAGACATGCCTGTCTGCACTCGTATTGCAGAACCAAAGAATCCAGCAATAACCTTAAAGCTACGACGTAAAAATACTAATTCTAAGTAGGCAAGGACTTCTCCACTTCTTACATCTTACGCCCAGCACAGAATGCTGTGAGTTCATCCTGTCTGCCCAGTGGCTCTTTGCTAGGAGTGAGTTTACCTTACACGGATATAAGACATTCCTGTGGTTCTAGTATCTGGCGGGTAGAGGCCGAGGAGGCTGTTAAACACTCACCCACAACAAAGAATGATCAGGCCCACAATGTCGACAGCACTGCTGTTGAGAAACCCTATCCAAGCCGGAAGCAAGAGAGCAGAGGGTCTGAAACTCACTCTTCAGCTCCCTTTCAGGCCACTCGTATTCTGGGTTTAAAGTAACAACAAACAGGTTCCTATAGGATCAGCCAGCCTTCAACCTGATTTCCTTTTCTCAAACACCAGAAGCCAATACTCCAGGCTGAGCACTGGGCTGCAGAGGCACGCCGCACGGCCTTTTCCCAGGGCTCCAGTATTTCCTGCCTCTGTAAAAGGGGAGCAAGATTCTGTGCAGGGCTCTCAGGGAATGACAGTGAGCATTCAACGAGCTTTCACAGGAAATCCCCCCCCCAACAGGGCCAGATGTGCAGAGCCTGGTATGGGGTATGAATTCTCTGCCAGAGGTCTTTTCAGGCCACATGGGTATTTACTGTGAATCTACCCCTGAACGAATGACAATGGCAATTTATTTCAGAAGCACCTGCGAGTTTTAATAAACACAGAGTCCAAAGAGAACTGGAAACAACCCCGTGCTGACTGGCAGCTCTCAGATATTCGGTACAGCTACTGCCTTTTATTGTCTAGTTGTAACTGCTAACACTCATGTTGGAAGAGTGTTAGAGCCTTGAGAAATTGTGACCACTTAATTTGCGTCTTAGGAGCATCATTTCTTTAAGAAGATGAGTCTGCTGAAGGCTAGGTTCTAATCAAGAAGTCTAAGGGACGCCGGCTGGCTGGACAGAGGGCTGACGCTGGAGCCCGCGGGGCTGCTTTCTCAAACAGCTCCCGGTGAAGGTGGGATGTGAGAGGCAGGCGGGACACAGGTACTAGAAAGGGGTGGACTGGCCGCGGGACTCGGTGGCCACGACCTGCGGGCGGGCCCAGCAGCACCGAAGGCCGGGCAGGAAAAAGGAGCCCGGACCCCGGGTGGGCAACAAGGCTGCGCGGCCTGAGGCGGCGAAAGGGGATACAGAGTCGAAGTAATGGGGGCGGGGGTTAGGAAGCAAGGGTTAGGGAGAAGGGTCAAAGGTCGGGGGTCGTGTCAGGGACCAGGGGTTAGTGAGTGGGGGTCAGAGGCGAGGTCAGGGGTCAAGGGTCAGGGGTCGGGTCAGGGTTGGGGTGGAGGACAGGGTCGGGGACCGGGGCGCGGGGGCAAGGAGCGGGACCGGGTGGGGTGGATCCTGCACTCACCAATCTGCCCGATGAACTCGACCTTGATGCCTTGGTGCTCCAGCCGCTTGTTGGGGTTCTTGAGCGCCAGGCTCACCTTCCCGGACACAGTCTCCCCGTCGTAGAATAGGAAGTACTTGTCCTTTTTCCCATCCTCCGTCTTGTGCTCGGCCCGCTTCCTGCTGTCCGCATCGTTCAGCAGGATGTCCACATCCACGCTCTGCCCGAAGCCGAAGAAGCTCATGTCCCCGCCGGGCCGGCCGGGCCTGGGAAGGCCGGAGGGCTGGACGCGGCGCCGACGCCCGCGCTCGCCGGGCCGGCGCGGTTCCGGGGGCAGCGCAGAGCAGGCGCAAGGCACCCGCCCGCCGGTGCTTGCGGCGCCGACCAGCCAGCCAGCCGCCCGGCCCGGGAGCAGCGCCCGCCGCTTCCGCCGCTCAGCCGGACGCGCCGGACTCGCCGCGCGCATGCGCACGCCCCCGCCTCTCCTGCTAGGCCGCCGAGCCTCCGGCGGAGTGCGCGCTGCGCATGCGCGCCGGGAGAGGGCCGCTCGGCTTTCCCGCAGTTGACATGGCGACCAGGGCTTCCTTCCGGATCTCCGGCCAGATGTCCCGTAAAATTCAGAACTAAAGATGTCCTTTCTGAATGCCTTGTTTTGCTTTTCCTTTATTTAGTTTGGTAAACGGTAGGCCGCCACCCACACTCGAATGTGTACACCTTCGATGCTGTCTGATGGGTAAACGCGGCCCTTTGACACGCACAAGAAATGCCGCTTGACAGGGGAAAGAGGTGACAATTACAACAAAAAAGTATACTGCCTCAGATTCTCTTTAGAGTGTCCCCTTTTAGGGAGACGGGACATTAGATTTAGCTCTTGACCCCCAGTTCTGAGGAAAAGCTGAAAACGACCCCCGACCTCGGCTGCGTGGGTGGGTTTGGGCCCGCCTCACCCTTTGCGCATGCGGCGGAAGGCCCTGCTGATTGGCCAGCGGACGGACCGGCGGGGCGCGGTAATTGGTTGGTGCGAACCCCGTGTCCCCCTGAGCCCGCTGGGTCTTCTCGGCGCGCGCGCCGGAGCAGCTTTGAAAGTTGAGGCGAGCGGCGGTCATGGCGGCTTGGCGGGACCTGGCGAGCGCCCTGCAGCCCTGGTGCCCGCTGGACCTCCGTCCAGGTGAGGACGCGGCCGGGGCCTGCGGGCTGCGGGGGGTGCTGGGGAGGGGTCGCGCCGGGCAGCGGCGTTGGCGCTTCTCCGCGGGCTCCTTCCGCTCCGTGCTCCTGCTTCTCGGCCTTGCCTCCGGGTCTGCGCGGACAGCCCCGCAGGTGCCGAGGCTTCGGCAGCGCGTCTGTTTGTTGGGCCGGGTCGACTTCCTGAACTTGAGGCCCAGGGGTGCGGCTGGCGTCCCCGGGCGCGCATCCTCCCTGAAGGGCAGGAGGTGCCCCCCTCCCCCACTTCCAGCCTCTGGTGGCGGCGGCCCCTCGTCCCAGCCTCGCCCGCCGCTTCCCGAGGCTGCGGTCCAACCCGCGCCCTCGCTGTGGCCCGTCTTGGCGCTTGGGGCACCTCCTGCCCTTTCTGGCGCCAGCACTTCCATCCCGACCCGGCCCCACACCCCTTCCGGGACCACCTTGAAAAGGCCAGCGTGACCCGCCGGGTCTCTGACCCTTCAGTGGTTCCCTCGGCTTCCTGAGTTACCACAGCCTCTGTTTGCGGCGAGAGCCTTCACCTGTCCCTGCGGGTGCTCTTTTTCCAGAGCTGAGCTCTGGAGTCGGACCTGGGGCCGGTGCCTTGGTCCGCCGCTGAGCACCCGAGCCTCGCGGGCCTCGGTCGCTTGTGTCAAATGGGGGTTCTAAGATCTACTTTGCGGGCGTTCGTGAAGATTGATTTAATACCTGCACCTGCTGTTAACAAAACAAACTTGGGTCCACTTGGCCCGTGCGCGGCAAGGCCAATCTGCTGACCCCCGGTTGTGGTGAAGCAAAGTGCAGCCTTCATTGCAGGAACCGACAAGGCGTCCAGGCAGCTTGTGCTTAAAAGACCCCAACTCCCCAAAGGCTTTCAGGGGAAGAGTTTAAAGACAGGGTGAGGGAGGAGAGTTGAAGGGTGTGTGATCACCTGGTGAATATTCTTCTGATTGGTTGGTTGGTGGTGAGGTAGTCAGGGGTCAGCAGCATCAGCCTGGTTCCAACCCGTCTACCGCGCTTGTGGGCAGCAGTTGACTTCTCCCACCTGTTGGGGGGGGTGTTTCAGTGTCTGCAAAACGGCTCAAAGGACATGGCTCGGACTAGTATCTGTAGTCCTTGAGGAGGAACTAAAGGTCCTTGACTTTGTTTATTGGCTAATTATTATTTTGCTTTGCTTGACTGTTTTTCTCTCTCTCTGCATTTTCTCAGTTTTCTCATTAAGTTTATCCTTTGACTCAAGTTGTTCTGCAGACAAAGGCAGGCGGAGCGCATGGGGGGAGGGGCTGTTCTGGGAAGGCCCCTAGGGACCGGCTGCATTATACTACCTGCTGAGTAAGTGCTGATAACAACTCACCCTTCACAGCTGAGCTCAGTGCTGTTACGTTGGTGTTGGTTTCTAAACAGGTGATACTTTGTTTCCTTTTGTGCTTTGTTATGGGGTCCTCTCTGCCTGGGATGCCCTTCTCGGTGTCTCTTTCCCTGGTAACCCCCACGTGTTGGAGCAGCTGAAGGATCGTCTTCCTTCCCACCTCTGCCCCCTGCCTCCCCCAGGAATAGTCTCCATCTGCTCTCTACTGTTGTACTGTCTACTACGGCTTTAACATCTATCCATTGTAGACGTGATAATAGCTGTCATTTGTTGAATATATTGATTTTCTGATTCCAGATCTTTTATCACTGGGACTTCGTAGTTTCGATTCAGAAATGAGGTCAGAAATATGGGTGTGCATTTAAAAATATGCATATAAAATAAGTGGGAGAATGTATGAGAGAAAAAGGCAAGAAAAGATGCAAGAACATTTTTAGGAAGCTGATTGTATTTGTTAGGAGATCAGTTAGGGAAGAGTGAATGAATAATTAAAGCATGTTAAATAGTCATTTGCCTCAGCTGTCGCTTTGTGTTCTACACTTTATTTGGGTTTATTAACTTGATTGTAAGACTTTCACAAAGGGACAGCTAACGCAACCTTTTATTAACCTTCTCTTCTCCAGATTGAACATACGGGAAGGCTGGATCATCCCCCAAACTGTTACATCTGAAAAGTGTTTTTCTTCTTGATATTTTTAGATGATGACCAACCTAATAGCCAGCTGTCAGTTAATGATTAAAAAAAGATGTTCTAACCTCTTCTGCTTCCTTCTAATTCTGCTTCACCTGTATGGTATAGTTAAATGTGAGTTGTGACTAGTAAACTTTTCTCTTCATGAATGTACTCAGCCTCTAAAGCTTATTGGTCTTTCTTATTATAGAACATTTGTTGACTTCATTGCATTTTCCCACTAGAATGGGTGGGCACAGTATGGGAACTGGAATTCACGGAAACTGAGCCTCTGGATCCCACCATAGAAGCAGAGATCGTGCAGACCGGACTGAGCGCATTCACAAATCTCTATGACAGTCTTTTAACTTTTGCTGCTGGGGAGCATGGACCTACAGAGGTAAAAAAAAAAAAAAAATCAAGCTAGCCATTTAGTTGTCAGAAGTGGAAGATAAAAGGCCCTATTATCATCTAAAGCTTAGTCTTTTTAGTGTATAGTTCAGAAGGAGTATGATAAAGAGTGGCATAAAGAATGTGGTTCATTTATTGGGGTAGCCTCATAGCTTTCCTTCCAGAGGTTTAAGGTATTAATCTGTGCTTCTTTTTCAAGTCATGACCACTGTTTACAACAGCAAATTAAATGAAAAGAATAAAGACCAAGGCAAGGAGGGAAAGCAGATAAACCAAATAGGAAAAGTTGGCCAAGGACAATGCAATAACAATTCGGGCATGCCTTAAGTTTAGGAAAGCTGGATATAAAACTGAAAAGGGATGAGTTGAATTAAAAATGGAAAAAAGAGTTCCTTTAAATACTGAGTTCTACCTATTACTGTTTAGATCATTAACTGCTTTTCAAAAACTGAGGGACTCTAAAGCAGAACAAAGAATACTTAGATATTAACATCTCTGAAAGATCTAAATTGCCAAAAATATTTCAGTTAGAGGTTTCATGTAGCTGTTCAAAAATTAAATCATCCTGTTAAACATTCATTAAGCGTAATGCTGAGTACTGCATGAAGTACCTCAGCAGGTAACATGATGGTTAAGGTAAAGAGCCTCCCCCTACCTGGGGGAGAGGGGAGAATTAAGCACTGGCTCTTGGGGGGCCCACTTGCGTTGCACTGGCCAGGCATGTCCAGCGACCACATCCGCAGGCATGGAGAAGCACCAGGCCACCAGAGTCTGCATTGTAAAAACTGCTCTAGGACAGGTTAGATGCCATCTCATAGGGGCATAGAAAAGGGAGCGTGGTGAGATTGGGTGGGTCCCAGAAAGAAAGTAGCTAGCTGGAGGCAAGTCTTCACAAATGCATAGAATGTTGACTGCAGTAATGCGAGTCCTAGGGTAGCCTACGGAGGGATCATCACAGTGCAGATGTGCAACGGGTGCCGAGGGGATGGGGGTAGGGCGGGGCACACAGGACTGAGCTGTAAGTGGGGACCACAGTGGGGTTCGAGGGTGAGGTGTTTGTGGTATACAAGGTTCAGGTCTAAGCATCATACATAGATTAACCCACTCATTCTCACATCCAGCTCTCGGAGGAAGAGGTTCTAGTGAGCAGTAGACTAAGGGACTTGAAGAGATCTGTTTCAGACGGATGTTCTTGACCGAAGATGGACTGAAGTGGGAATTGCTACACGCAGGGAGGTCCCTGGGGACAGTACAGCTGACCCTTGAACAACACGGGTTTGAACTGCACAGGCCCACTTACCTGCAGAGTTTTTCAGTAGTAACTACAGGACTCCACGATTCCAGTTGTTTGAGTCTGTGGATGCAGAACCATGGATGTGGAGGAACTGTGTCTGTAGAGGGCCGGCTATGAATTCCACAAGGACTTTCGACTTGCCCTGTGTTGTTCAACAGCCAACTGTTCAACTGTGTTTTGCTCATCTGTTTTTTTAAATGTGTGTTACGGCATGGTCTGGAGTTACGGTTGTGGAAATTGGGGAGGAGGGCTAACAACTAGGGCCTTTTTTTCAGATGGAGTTAATAGAGTTTTGTGAACTTAGCTTTTATCAGGTATGAAATGCTGCAGAGGTGATTGGGTCCCCCAGGGTCACAGTTACAGGTGAGTGGAGTGGAGCTGAGATGGCCTTAGGGATGAGGATGTAACATTTCTTCCAGAAGCTTCATGGTGAAGGAAAGAGGAGAGTTTTCCCTGTCTTTTCAGGGAAGCAGTATATACAAGGTCTGATTTCTTGAACTTTTGTGAGCTTATGTTTTTTTAAAGTAGCCCAGAATAAACCATATTTAGTTCCTGCTATGTTTGGTTTATACAAAGAACCTATTTCCTGTTCACATGTTTAATAGGAGAAAGCATAGAACAGTGATAAAATTAATAAGATTGTGGTTTATGCTCTAGGGTTTATTTCCTGTCTTACCTAGGCTATTTCTGAAATCTCTTGAGGGAGACACTTCACGGTATTTCCTCTCCTGCTCCCATTGCCCATAGAACATTTCAATTTAAATAAGTTGCTCTGATTTCTTCAGTTAGTAATTTGAGTGATAAGTGAATTGGGGTACATTTGACATACATGGAGAGTAACTTGTTTGCATAATTACTGATGTAGGGTGCCCCCATAGTCTTGGTGTAGCTTTTAGGTATAGTAATTTCAGAAGTATATGTGCTTCAAACTTACCCAAAGTTATTTTGAAAGGTTAATTAAGTTTCTTGTATAGTTATTTATCTTTGTAATTTTTTTGTTTTGTTTTGGTCACACCATGCAGCTTGTGGGATCTTAGTTCCCCAACCAGGGATCGAACCCAGGCACTCAGCAGTGAAAGCGTGGAGTCATCACACCTGGACCGCCAGGGAATTCCCCTTGTAATTTTGAATAATACACTTTTAAATTTTGTTTTAGTCCCTGTGAAATGACAAACATTTACAATTAGGAGCCAGAATGGTCTGTTCCCTTTTTTATAGGGCACTAAAAGTACTCAGAAAAATCAGATAATAGGAGATTTTCCCATTTCTCTAATTATTGGCTCTTATGGTTCGCCCCTCCCCCAGAGCATTTGGACCTTCTTCATGGAGAACAGCATTTCCCACAACGCGCTGATGGCCTTGTTCCATCACTTCGTTCAGACGGTCCTTAAGAAAAACGTCAGTGCCCAGCAGCGGGAATTTGGCCTTCATGCCGCTGGGCTTTATTTTCTGCTGCTGGAAGTACCAGGTACAGTATGTGTGTTTGGTGTGATAGGACAGGGCTTTTAGTTTTTAATTTATCTACACTGTTTTGTACTTGTACTTTGTTTCCTCACTGGGAGGCTAGGTGAGAGGGAATCTGTGAAGCACGTGGCATGTTACAGGTGTTCCAGAAAGCTCTCCTGTTTAACTGTAAATGTGTTTTCTGATGTTGTTATGCTGGGTTTGTAACCTAATACAAGCAGTCTGAGAGGGGTAAGGCTGGAGGGGGTGTTTCAGAGCTCCACTCTGACCCACCCCACCCAGCATACCATTCCGATACTGCCCTGCCTTCTGACACCCTGTCCAGGCTGAGAAAAGTGCTGGGGGCGGGGGAGAGGGAACTGTTGTCTCCCCCGCGTGGGTGTGGACAGTAGTTGGGACTGTTCTCATCCAATAGGCCAGAGCACAGTTAGTAAGGCTGAGGAAGGAAGCACGGGGGAGGGGTGTCTCTGTGATGCTCCCCCGCTTCCTTCGGGTGGGAGCCATGAAGGAGTCCCTCCTCCCCACTCACCCCAGCCCAGGGCAGGAGAGGGTGGGGCGCAGAGGGAGCTGCAGCTTGGGACCTTGAGTTCACGTGGAAGAGAATCAGGGTCAGCCGCCTTGCAGCTCGACGTTGCTCATGTCAGCGCGTTCATATAGATGTTAAAGGCCTATTCCATATGACTTGGGAATTAGTGAAGAGATATGTAAAGCCTGGAACACTGATTTGTTTTACTGTTAATGCTCCCATCATGACTTGAAATAATAAGCTCCCAAAGAACTCACTCACTAAGCGATATCTCAGGTGTAACTGGGCTCTTAGCAAAGTGGTGGCCTTGGAAACCCAGTTTCACTCTTCTTTTCCTTGCTGGGCGCAGCGCCTTCCGATTAAGGTTGAGATTCAGCCCAGAGCTGAGGGCTGGCTGTTACTCGTAGGGCCACTTGCAGCTTTCCAGCAAGTCGTACTTCTGCCAGTTACCTTCTGTGTTTAAATGTTTCTGGATTATGGTTGGGGTGCTGTTGATACTTAATATTTGATCATGGTTTGTTCTTTTTCAAGATCCCTTGCATTTCCATATGAATTTTAGGATTTGTGCATCAACTTCTTTCCAAAAAGCTGGGATTTTGACGGGTTGCATTGACTCTGTAGATCAGTGTGGGGAGTGTTGCTGTCTTAGCAGTGTTCAGTCTTCCAATCCGTGAACATGGACGTCTTTCCATTTATTTAGGGCTTTCATTGGTTTTGATGATGTTTTGTAGTTTTTTGTTTGTTTGTTTTGCGGTACGCGTGCCTCTCATTGTTGTGGCCTCTCCCGATGCGGGGCACAGGCTCCGGACATGCAGGCTCAGCGGCCATGGCTCACAGGCCCAGCGGCTCTGTGGCATGTGGGATCTTCCCAGACCGGGGCACGAACCCGCGTCCCCTGCATTGGCAGGCGGACTCTCAACCACTGCGCCACCAGGGAAGCCCCTGTTTTGTAGTTTTCAGGGTACAAAACTCTTGCACGTCCTTGGTTAAATTTATTCCTAAGTATTTTATTCTTTTCTGCGCTATAGTAGATGAACTTGTTTTCTTAATTTAATTTTCCAATTGTTTACTGGTGGTGTATAGAAGTACAGTTTATCTTTTTTATTGAAGTATAGTTGATTTCCAATTTTATGTTATATTTAGTCTTATATATATACATATACACACACACACCTGTTCTTTTTTATTTCTTTTCCATTATGGTTTATCACAGGATATTGAATATAGTTCCCTGTGCTGTACACTAGGACCTCATTGTTTATCCATCCTGTAGATAACAGTTTGCATTTCCTAACCCCAAACTCCCAATCCATCCCTCCCCCACCCAACCCAGGCCCCCTGCATTGGGAGCATGGCATCTTACTCACTGGACCACCAGGGAAGTCCCTTGGCTATGATTTTTGATAATTGATCTTGCACCCTGAAACTTGGCGGAACTCATTTACTGGTTCCAATAGGATTTTCTATATATAAGATCATGTCATCTGTGAATAGACATAATTTTCCTTATTCCTTTCCTGTCTGGGTGCTTTTTATTTCTTTTTCTTGCCTCGTTGCCCTGGCTAACAGCTCCAGTCTACTGTTGAATAGGAGTGGGGAGTTGGGCATCTTCTTCCCGATCTCAGGAGGAAAGCTTTCAGTCTTTTGCCCTTAAGTATGATGCCCCCGGGGGTGTTTTGAGGATGGCCTTTATCAGGTTATTATTCCTAGTTTGTTGAGTGTTTTACTATGAATGGGTATTAGATTTTGTCATTTGCTTTTGTGCATCTGTAAGGTGATCATGTGGTTTTTGTTCTTCATTCTAGTGATATATTCATTGATTTTTTTCATATGTTAAGCCAGTTTTGCATGACCTTGGTCATAGTGTTTAATCTGTTGCCAGATTCAGTTAGATAATATTTTATTGAATATTTTTGCATCTGTATTGATAAGGGATTTTTTTTTTTTTTTTGATGCCTTCATCTGGTTTGGGTTTCAGGGCAATACCAGTCTCATGGAATGAGTTGGGTAGTTTCCTACTCTGTATTTTGGAAGTTTGTGAAGAATTGGTTGTTTTTCTTACTCACATTTTTGGTGGAATTCACTAGAGAAGCCATCTGGGCCTGGAGTTTTCGTTGAAAGAAGTGTTTTGTTTGTAGAATCTGTAGTGATATGTCTTCTTTTAGTCGTGATGTTGGTAATCTGCATTTCTTTTTTTCCTTCATCAGTTTAGATAGAGATTTATTGATTGATTTGATCATTTCAAAGAACCCATTTTTGCTGTTATTGATTATACTCTATTGTTCCTTTTCTATTTCAGTGATTTTGGTCTTATCTCTTATTGCCTTCTTATTTAGGGTTTAATTTGTTCTTATTCTAACTTCTTAAGATCTTTATTCTCACTTTTCTTTGTTTCTAATATACGTAATATTGTAAATTTTCTTCTATATATACTGCTCTATCTGCATCCCACAGATTTTGATAATCCGTTCATTACCATTCAGGCCAAAGCAGTTTTCTGATTTTTCTTGTGATTTCTTTTTACACCTCTGAGGTATTTAGTAGTGTGTTTAATTTCCAAATATTTGAGGAATTTCCTGAAATGTTGTAATTGCTTTCTATTTTATTTATGTTGAGATCAGAGCACATACTTTATATGACTACAGTACTTTTAAATTGCTGACTTTTTGTTTTTGTTTTAAATGGCTCGGCACAAGGTCTGACTTGGTGAATCTTGTGTTTGCCCTTGAACGGAATGTGCATTCTGCCTTTGGGGGACCTCTTTTCTGTCAAAGTTGAGTAGGTTGCTGCGGTTGTTCAGGTCTTCTGTATCCTTTCTGCTAGTCTGTTTATTTGTTCTCTTAGTTACTGAGAAGAGCATTGAAATCTCCAAGTATAGTTTTAACTTACCTGTTTCTCCTTTCAAGTCTGCCAATTTTAAAGGCAGGTATTTTGAAAGTCTGCTGGTTACAAACATATTTGTGATTGCGTGTGTCCCCTTTGGTGTTATGTCCCTCTTTGTCTGGTTGTGTTCATCGTGCTGAAATCTACTTTGATCTTAAAATGGCCTTTCTCGTTATCATGTGACTTGTCCTAGGTTGGCACACCCTTTCTCATGATTTACATGTGACATGTCTGCACGTTTGTAATTAAACAGTGTTGTAGACTGCCCATCACTGGGTTTCATCCTCTCAACAATCTTTGCCTTTTTATGGGACATTTAGACAATTTAGATAATTGATTATCAATATGGTTGGGTTCCTGCCCTCTTGGTATTTATTTTCTGTTTGTTCCATCTGTTTTTTGTTCCATTTTCCCCTCTTCCTGCCCTTTTTCGATTGGGTATTTTTTTAGTATTCCATGTTATCTCCCCTTTTGGCCTATTAACTATACTTATTTGTGTGTGTATGTTTTAAGTGCTTGCTTTGGGTGTACGATAAGTACTTTAATAGTCTGTCTTCCGATAATCTACTTATTTATAGATAATGTAAAGCCTTAAGACAGTGTGCTTTCCTTTCTCCCCTCCTGTTTGTGCTGTTGTAGTTATACGTTGAATTTCTGTGTGTTGTAAACCACACAATTTATTCATAACATTTTTCTCTGAATTATCTTTTAAATAATTTTTTTAGAAAATGAAAAAATAAATGTCTTTTCTTTTTAAAAGATTTCATCTCACGTAATTTTCTTTTGGCCTGAAGAACTCTCTTTGACTCTTCTCATGCTGTGCATCTGTTAGCCATCGACCGTCTTGGATTTTGATTCCATGAAAGTATCTTTCACCTTCCAGAATGTTTTTGCTGAATATAGAATTCTAGGTTGACAGATTTTTTTCTTTCAGTGCTTTTTGGGTGTTATTTCATTGTCTTCTGGTTTACTTCACTTCTGATGAGAAGTCTGCATGACTCTTATCATTGCTGTTCTGTGTGTTTTTGTCTTTTTTTTTTTTTTTTGGCATGGTTACCTTGAAGATTTTCTCTATTAGTTTGTTTTGATTTGATTAGATTATTAGTTTTGATTTGATTAGATTATCTACCCTTTGGTGGGATTTCCTTTGTGTTCATCATAGTTTGGTTCATTGAGCTTCTTGGGTCTGTGAATTTGTAGTTTTTAACATATTTGGAAATTTTCCAGTTATTATTCCTTCAGATATTTTCTTCCCTCTCTTTTTTATGGGATTCCAATTACTCGTATGTTAGATTGCTTGATATTCTCCCATGGGTCCCAGGGCCTTTATTAATTTCTTTTTGTTTCTGTGCTTCTGTTTCTTAAAGTTCACATGCCTTTGTTCCTGTAGCATCTCATCAGCTGTTGAGATCACCCAGTGACGTTTTCTTTTTCAGATCCAGAAGTTCCATTTGATTCTTTAAAATCTTTTCATTTCTTGCTTTGTTTGCTACTGTTTAATTCTTGAGCTTATTTATAATATCTGCCCTACGGTTCTTCTCTGCTTGCTCTGTCATTTCTTGGACTGTTTCTAGTGACGATTCTCTTCTCACCACAGGGCACGTTTTCCTCTCTCTGGATGCCCAGTACGTTTTTTATTTTTTCTTTTGGTACGCGGGCCTCTCACTGCTGTGGCCTCTCCCGTTGCGGAGCACAGGCTCCGGATGCGCAGGCTCAGCGGCCATGGCTCATGGGCCCAGCCGCTCCGTGGCATGTGGGATCTTCCCAGACCGGGGCACGAACCCGTGTCCCCTGCATCGGCAGGCGGACGCTCAACCACTGCGCCACCAGGGAAGCCCCGCCCAGTACCTTTTTATTGGATGCTGGACATTTTGAGTGTGAAGTTTTTGAGTGTCTTGGTTTTGTTGTTTTCCTTTAAGTAGTGTTTAAGTATGTTTTGATAGGCAGCTATTGGTGCATTAACTTGGTCCTTTTGAGGCTTGTTTGAAAGCTTTGTTGGGGCAGATGTAAAGTAGCCTTTACTCTGGAGCTAGTTTAGCCCTGCTGTTAAGGTGTGTTTCTCTCCGAGTGTGTCGTGAATGTTCCAGGTCACTGTGGCTGGCTGGGGCTCCAACGTATCTCTCCCCTGTGTGCATTCCAAAAACTGTCCATCTCCCACCTGCTTGGAGGTTTTCTTTGCCCACCATCATGGAGTTCGCCCCATGCGTCCTAGCTAAGGTCAGCCCTGTGCAGACTTCTCAGCACTGTCTCCACGTGGCTTCCTCGTTTCCAGTGCTCTGCTCCATACATTCCAGCCACCCTGCCTTCCTGACACTGATTCTTGTATTCCTGACTTAGTAAGTCCATCAGAGTGTGCTTGGGTTCATCATTTTTCTGCTGTTGTCCAGACATTGCCTCCAGACACAGAATCGGGTCAATTTTAGGGTTTATCTCACTGGTTTCCCTTTTCTCGGGGATTGTGTGGCTAGGCTACCTCTTGCTCTGGGTCTTAGATGGTCACTTTGTAAATTTCTGTCCAGTTGTATAGTTGTTTATGGCAGGAGGAAAAGTGTAAAACCACTTACTCCGTTACAGCCAACTACGGAAATCTCATTGTTTATTTATGATGAGGCCTGTTGCTCACTGCCTAGGGCTGAAGTTGAATGGAACTTTTTTGCTAAAGGTTCACTGTTATTCAAAGTTAAGGAAAAGTCTGGTTTTGCTTTTTAATTTTTCGTTGTTGTTACAGACGTATTTCAAGACAATTAAACCTACCCTGCTTACTCTTTATTCTTTTTGAATAGGCAGTATAGCCAACCAAGTTTTCCACCCAGTGATGTTTGACAAATGTATTCAGATTCTAAAGAAGAGCTGGCCTCAGGAATCCAGCTTGAATCCGAAAAGAAAGAAAGAACAACCAAAGAATGCTCAGGCCAACCCAAGGGAGAGTAGGAAGAGAGGAAGGCCCCCCAGGAAAGAGGAGATGGAGGTAAGAGGGAGTGGAGTTGTGAAGCATATCTGATTTACTTAAGAATTTATATTAAGGTAGGGTTTCAGGGGTCACGATTATACCAAAGCCCTAGCGTGCCGTCCGCCATCCCTCCTGTAGGACTTGCAGTCGCCTCATGTACCGCTGCAGTCGCCTCATGTACCGCTGAGCGTATGTTCCCCTTACCATCTTCCCAACCTCCCCATCATCTCTCTCCCGCCTTGTTCCCAGATGTGCTCACCACAGGCCAACAGGTGTGTTTGCCACATTATTTTATTGTCATTAGAGATGGTGGTTGAAGTATCCTGAGGACTCTCGTCCATAGAACATAATAGAATAACATTAATTCCTAATTTTTATGTGAGTAGGTAGGGTGGTAGAGGTTCATTGACACCAGAACTTCTAAGAAACCCAAGAAATCTCACTGACGTGTAAGTATAGAACTAGAAACTGTGGTAGCTTCCATCTGGTCCAGTGGCTAGCAGCTGCGGCTGTGGAGACCCCAAGCAGTCGAGGCACCTGGTCAGTGACCCAGTGCCCACCTGGAGTTTCACTACCCTTGACTGGGTACATTGAAACCAGTCGGGACAAACTGTTAGGCAGTACTACACAGTCAGCTGTACATTTCTTCATAATCTAGATGGATGAAGTGATTGAAGAACAAGAGGATGAAGAGAATATTTTTTTTTCTTCCCGAGACCTTTGTCAAATTCGAAATGCCATCTTTCACGTCTTGAAGAATTTTTTAAGGCTTCTGCTCAAGTTTTCCCTGAAAGAAAAGCCACAATGTATACAGAATTGTGTAGAGGTAAGTGAGAATTCCAGGAACCTTGGGCAAGTTCAAAGAGCGAGGACACGGGCTAATACTTAAAGAGTGGGAAAAACCAGGCCTTTTCTTGGTCTCTGTTTTCCAGGTCTTCGTTGCATTGACTAATTTTGAACCAGTTCACGAATTTCATGTTACACAAGCCAGGTGAGCCATTAAATCTTCCAGTGCTAACATTTAATTATGGTACAATGAGTTTTGCTCCATCAGAAGCCTTAATGCCATTTTACCCTAATTGGCACACAGGTAGAATTTATTCATTTAGATATAGCTTATAGGGTTAGGAGCTATTCCAAGTGAAATCACATCCATTAACTAATCTTTTGCTTTTTTTTTTTTTTAGAAACCTTAACCAAGCAAAATACATACCAGAACTGGCCTATAATGGATTGTATTTGCTGTGCTCCCCAATTCACAGAGAAGGAGATAAGGTAAGGGAGACAGGACACCACTGAGTTACTGGTTGAAGTGAAAGCATGCGGGTCGTGGGATGCTGGAAGCTTTTGATGTGATGCCGTGTGAACTCACTAGGTCATTGTCATGACTTGAGAACGTTTGTATAATGAAAATCATCCCCATCACTACGTGGTGCCCACTGTTCATTCCAGGCTTATATCCAAGTACCTGGTGGCCACAGGAAGTTCTTGTTGGGTTAAGGCATAAAGAATGGTTCCAGTGTGACCTGGGTAGAGGAAAAGATAAGCTACTGAGCATTACTTTTTTTTTTTTTAATAAATTTATTTGTTTTATTTATTATTTTTGGTTGTGTTGGGTCTGTTGCTGCACGCGGGCTTTCTCTAGTTGCGGTGAGCAGGGGCTACTGTTCGTTGTGGTGCACGGGCTTCTCATGGTGTGGCTTCTCTTGTTGTGGAGCACGGGCTCTAGGCGCGCGGGCTTCGGTAGTTGTGGCTCGCGAGCTCTAAAGTGCAGTCTCAGTAGTTGTGGCTCACGGGCTTAGTTGCTCCGTGGCATGTGGGATCTTCCTGGACCAGGGCTCGAACCCGTGTTCCCTGCATTGGCAGCTGGATTCTTAACCACTGCGCCACCAGGGAAGCCCCCTGAGCATTACTTTTACAGAAGTATTTACCAAACTCTTCTGAGAAGAAGAGTTAGACAGTCACAGACTTCCCAGTTTCCCTCAGCAGTTCCCGTGTGCCCCTGTATTTCTGTTAGTGTTTGTGTTTTAGTGGATGATTGTGCAAACACGCTTCTGGTTAGCATTCATATATGGATTTGCTCCCAGTGACCTTCGAAGCCCTGCAGCTCTGGACACTGGAGTTAACGGCTTTTTAAGCAGTAGGGTGTTACTAAACCTGGATGTTGTTAATGAAACAGGAGTTTGCAAAAAACGTGACGGACCAAGGTCCTGTGCTTTTGGTGGCTGCGATACACCAAGTTTCCAGGGGCAACGATGTGTGAATGAGAAGGCCCTGGGCACTCAGGGCTCTGCATTTTGTCCAGACTTGGGCCTCACCCCTCACTGCCTCTATGTCCTCCTGTGAGGCCTCGGTTTCCTCATCTGGACAAAGAGGGTGAAAGGCTTCCCTTCCTCATGGATTTCTGAGGAGGATTACAGGGAAGAACGCCTCTGTACAATGCCTGCTGTTTAGAAAACGCCCCATATTTCGTTATTATGTCATTGTCACTTCTCTGTTTGAAATATGGATGTGATAGCATTCACAGTAAAACATAATTCCTGAGCCCTTTTTAACATTTTAGGAGATAAGGAGGTTGGGAAATTATCCTTTCAGGCAACAGTGTCTCTAAGGACATGGTGTTCTTCATTGTGAAAGTGCTGCCCTGATGCTGGGCGACATTGGCTGTGGCCTGACCTTTAATTACTTGACTTTGGACAACTCACCTTGGGAGTCTTTTATTATGTATAAAGTAGAGATTATAGTAAAAGTATTAACAAAATGGAAAAGCCTTGCTGACCTCGTGGAGTTGAGAGGTTTCAGAGAAAGTGTGGTCAGATCTAGTAACACGTGGACGTGCTTAATGCAATACCTGTCACATATTTGGTTTCCAGTAAATTGTTTTATCTACTGGATGAATGAATTAAGTAGCTGAGTAAGTGATGTGTGATGGTATATTGGAAGGTGCTCTGTAAGCTTCAGGTGTAATACAGGTGTAAAGAATCATCACTTTCCTCTTTTCTGTAAGGGCTAATCAGTAGCATCCTTTGCCCTTCGTAAGTTACAGCTAATTCTCTATAGTCCCTAACTTCTGGGCTGGAGTGCGAGAGGCCGAGCAGAGAAGCCAGCTGGAGTTCCTATCATTATCTGTACGCAGCACTTTCACACTGCTGCGTTGTGCACCTATTGATACCTGGTCATCGTCCAGGAAGTGCATCCTTAGTGTTGAAGCAAAACCCGTGTCAGCCTCATTTAACTTCAGGTCCTTGAAGTGGTTCACTGTGGTCTGCATCACGGTCTCCAAGGCCCTGGGATTCTCTGTCATGCCTTAAACTGAATTTTCTTTTCTCTTCCAGGTTATCAGATGTGTTTTCCATCGAATGCTCTATGTAATATTAATGTTAGAAGTGGGCAAAGGCTCCCATCACGCCCCCCTTGCCATCACTTCTCCGGCCATCAGTGGTAAAAACCAGGCAGTCCAGTTTGTCAGGTGAAACACACACAGCTCGGATCTTTACCCTCTGTCCCTCTCCCTCAGTCTTCTGGGCCCTGTACTAACCAGGATTTCTGACACCTCTAGAAACTAAGAAACGTCTGGGCTGTTTGTGGTTCAGGGTTCAAAATAAAGCACTTGGTAGCTCATTTGGTTTGTGTGGTCTGGGGTGTTGTTGCGGGGATGAGGGGTCTGCAGTTTGTGGACCAGCCTGTGAAGTCAGCTCTGAGTTCTGACAGCGGCCTTAGTGTTAGCCGCTCCAAGTCTGCCTCCGCCTTTTCTTTTTCTCTCTCCTCTTAGTCTCCATCTTTTTGTTCCTTGCCACTTTTTTTTTTTAACTTCTTTAGCAATAATTGATAGACTAATTCTCCCCTCAAGAGTCACTTAGTTTCACTTGTGAAGTCCTGTGTCTGGGCTTTACTGGGGAAGACATGTTTGCCGTGTCCTCGGCTTTTCTTTTCTTCTGTTAACTGGCTACTCGGCAGCAGCATGGAGGTGGTGGGAAGAAGGGGAAGATGTGTATGTGAGAGTGTGTACATACCTGGAAGCAGCCGCGGTGTGTGCTGTGGGTGCAGACGTGGGGTGTGGATGCTTCAGTCCAGGTGCAGGCTGCTGTCTGATCCTTGAGCGAGTGTCTCGTTAAGGACTTTTAAACATTAAATAACTAAGATGTTTTAAGTAGAAACACTCATTTTAGTTCTTCCATGAGTTAATGATGTCACAAATTGCAGTAATATTCCTATAATGGTGCAAGGAAACTTAACACTGAAAATGGGTCCAATCTGGGCATTATAATAGTTTCTTTTGGGGTTACAGCTTGGAGAGGTACTGTTAGAAATGCATTTCACTGAGCTACCACTAGGTGGTACTGTGTCTCAGTCTATCCTCTACCTCAAAAGGATATATTTCAGCCTTAATATGAAACGTCGTGGGCAGTCCAAGGGCCCTGTGAGGACTGCACCCCTGCCCCTCCCTGACTGGCTGGCTGCTCACAGCAGCTCGGAGAGCACCTGGGGCGTGGTGACTGGTGTTCTGTTGTGACACTTTGTCTTTACAATCCATGCACTCACAATGCTTGCAGTATAGGGGTAGATTGTTTTTAATAGTTAGGATTTTGAAAAGGTAGAAATTTCTCTATTTTTGAGAACAGATTCAAGGAAAATTGCTACTTTATTGTCATTATAGGTGTATTACAAACCGTGGCTGTGTTTCTTTCCTTTTATAGCTCACTTGTGGATGAACTAAAAGAAAGTATGTTTCCAGTCCTTCGTGTCTTACTCCAGCACATCTGTGTCAAGGTACTGTTTGCTTTAATGAGGGTGTATAAATACACATGAAGGTAAACATGCATGTGTGTTCTTGGAAATGAGTCTACATCATTACTAAACGTTGTTTTATTTAGTATATTCATTAGGTGTTCCCCTCTAGTGTGGTTTTCGGGGGAAAACAACTTTTTATTTTGGAAAATTTCAAATAGAAATAGAAATAGAATAGTGTGATGAACACTGTCTTCAGTGATTTTGTATAAGCTGTAACTCCTCCAGCACATACGCACGCTGGATTTTTCTTTTGAAGCAGATTTCATCATATCCTTTCAGACATAAATATTTCATGTCTCTCTAAAGGATAAGAACTCGTTAAAAACATAACCACAAAATATTAACACACCTAAAAAATTCACAGTAATTCCTTAGTATTGTCCAGTATCCGGTCAGTGTTTACATTTCTACTATTGTCTCATAAATTTTTATAACAGTTTGGACAGATGATTCTTTACCTGAACTCTATGGACCCTAGGGGTCCGTAAACTCTTTGAAATTAGGCGCTGAGGAGTGGGCGTACAGGTTTCTTATAGGCTAGTTTCCCAAGGGATCTGAGACCTAGAACTGGTTAGTCATTTCTGTAACATGTAAACGCGCGGCACTGTCGCCGAGCCAGGCTCACTCAGCGATCGTCCGATCGCACTACTACATGCGTCTCTGTCGTCCTGCTTTGGGTACTGGCTGGGCAGCTTCTCAGGGTCTGTGTTTCAGGTGGTCGATAAATCCGAGTACCGGACCAGTGCAGCTCAGTCCCTGGTCCAGCTGCTCAGCAAGCTTCCTTGTGCGGAATATGCTTCTTTCGTGGCCTGGCTTTATGGATATTCACGAAATGCCAAGGTAGGAGCTACATCTGCGTGAAATTGTGGCTCCTGGCTCTGCAACCTTTTAGTGACGGCTAGATCTGAAGATCTGTTTCTGAAGATTAGTTTTCTTTATCTCTGACGGAGATGCGTGCGATTTTGCTTTACCAGATTCCGTACCGGGTGTTCACTCTTGATGTTGTCTTGGCTCTGCTGGAACTGCCTGAACGAGAGGTGGACGGCACGCTGCCCCCAGAGCATCAGAAGTTCCTGAAGCATAAGTTCTTGGTGCAGGAAATCATGTTTGCCCGCTGTGTAGACAAGGCTCCGACTGTGCGCAGCAAGGCACTGTCCAGTTTTGCGCACTGCCTGGAGTTCTCTGCTACAGCTGCGTCAGAGAGCGTCCTGGAACTTCTGGTGAACAGTGAGTGTGCCGAGCACCATGAGGCCGGGTCTGGCTCCTGCTGGTCCAGAAGCTGTGGTGGCAGAAATAATAGATGTGCTGTGATAGACTGGGACCCTCAGAGACCCTTTCAGTAGGTTTTACTGTCGAATGACTTCTTAGACGAGCCTTACTAAGCAGTTAACGTATTCTCGACCTCAGGCTGAGGTGGTTGGCCGCTGTCACTATTCCTTCGTGTCGTTGGTATTGGCTGTATTGGGTCTGATGACCAGTTTAATGCACAGCCAAGGAGAACACTGAACTGTCAGCATTTAGACTCTGTCTTGTCTTCAGGCCTAATTATCTGGGTTTTGATTCCTCTGTAAATATTTATGTATGGTTTTTGATACTAAGACTTTTCTCTCTTATCTACTTGCTTACTTTTAGCTCCTGCAGTTTCAGGAATAGAGAGCCACCATGACGCTTCACTGAAAAATTCATCAGGTAATGAAATGGGTCAATATATTGTCAGATATTGAATAATTGTTCTTTTAATTAAAGGACTTGCTGAATATTTGGATGTTTTTTTCTATCTCCATATTACCTGTTTTAATACTGCACTTTTTTTCTTCATCAAAGAAATTGAAATTCATTTCAGTAATGATGTGTAATAACTTAAACGTGGAATATGCCATGCTTATATTACTTAAAGGTATAACAAGTTTTTACTGTACTGACTGGGCTTTTTTAAAATTTATTTTTAAGCTTTTTCCTATCAGAGGCAGACATTTAACCCTTCTGGAGGCTCAGAGGTGATCAATATAGACAACAGTGGTGAAACAGCTGGATATAGGGGTATGTCAGATTTTATCCCTATCAGATGAGTAATAACTATTGGATTTCAGACAACTGTAAGTAGAGCCTCAAAACCTTGGAATTTTTTTCTGACTAATTCACCCTCAAGAATTGGAACTTTTTTTCCCTTAAAAGTAGAATAATTTTTATTTTATATCTTTAATCGATGTCTTTGCACTGTACTATATTTCATTTTAAGATAAAGAATAAGCTACATTTCCCTTGTCGTGTACTGAAACCCAGTATTTCTGTCACACTTAAGAGAATGTTAGCAAATATTTTATTTCCTTAGTGAAGTCCATTGTTCTGAACACTTGGGCTTGCTGGCCAGAAAGGACCAGTTACTAGGAAAGGTGCAGTAGAAATTAAATTTGTGTTTGGAGAAGAGTCATCACGGAAGAGGGGGAAAGATAAACGGTACTATGGTACTCACCCTTGTGTCTATTTTTTATTCCTTATTACTTTTTCCACCTGGCATCTTGACTCTGATTAAGCCATCCCAGAATCCATTTTTAATACGTGGTAGGGAACTGTGAGCCCAAGCTTCCATTGAAAAAGTTCAGAATTTAGATAATTTCTCTTCACCAGCAGTATGAACTGTTCTTTAATGGGTCATACACATTGTGTGGAGTGGTTATAGGGTGCTCTCTCCCGTGGATCCCAGCACAGGATTCTGAACACAAATGATGCCTGTTCTCTTTCAGTGACTTATGGAAGCCAGAATAATCTGGGATGGTAAAGTGTCAGTGTGATTCGGGAGGGAAGAAACACACCTGGGCTAGGTAGTAGGTAGACCTGGAGCTACTCTCAGATTCTGTTTCTGTCTAACTGTATGGTCTTGAGAAAGTCACTTTACTTTTCTGGGCTTTTCCTTCACTTATACTACGACATAGCGTAATGCAGTAGGGGAAAAACTACATTAGAAATGAGAGGCAATCTGAATTCTTATCCCAACACTGCTACTAAAGAGCTGCATGACCCAAGACATGGGAGTCAGCAGAACTCCCTGCCTGCTTGTCACTTCTGATCCTAACACCTTCCCTGTCTTTCACAAAGGGCTGTTGTCGGGTTTATAGAAATTATGTTTAGAGAAGTGACTTCAAAAGAAAAAAGAGGGAACATTTGCAGAGGATAAGTGATATAATGAGATTTATTAGTTTATTCGATAAACATGTTTGTGGTCCCTCCCAATCTGTGCAAGGCATTGCAGGTACAGACTGTGACAAAACATAGTTCCATCTCTTAAGGAGCAGTGGGAGAGGCAGGTATGTGTGTACGTAAAATCGTAATATTGTGAGATGGATGCTGAAGCACATGTGAAGTGCCATGAGGATCATTACTTATCATTGCAGCCTGGAAGATTACGTTTAAATGACTAGATATTAGCATGTTTTACTCAAATTCAGAGCAATAACTCTATGTATAAACAGATTCCCTAAAATATGTAAAGAAATTTAATCTGGAAAAATGTCTGGTTTAATTCCAGTCTGAGCAAGTTACAGATTCACTCTTGCACAGACACTTGCGAACACTATTGAGTTGTACTGATTTAACGATGCTTCCAAAGTATAAAAATTTGCCAGATGTATAGCAACCATGTTCCCATCTTACTGTTTGTTGTTTTTTTAATAAATGTATTTATTTTATTTATTTATTTTTGGCTGCATTGGGTCTTCGTTGCTGCATGCGGGCTTTCTCTAGTTGGCAGTGAGTGGGGGCTACTCTTCGTTGCGGTGCGCGGGCTTCTCTTTGCGGTGGCTTCTCCTGTTGCAAAGCATCGGCTCTAGGTGCATGGGCTTCAGTAGTTGTGGCTCGCGGGCTCTAGAGCGCAGGCTCAGTAGTTGTGGCACACAGGCTTTGTTCCACAGCATGTGGGCTCTTCCCAGACCAGGGCTCGAGCCTGTGTCCCCTGCATTGGCAGGTGTATTCTTAACCACTGCGCCACCAGGGAAGTCCCCTATCTTACTTTTGATAAACTAAAGTGACTTTTTTGGGGGGTGAGGGTGTGGCTGTGTTGGGTCTTCGTTGCTGCACGCTGGCTTTCTCTAGTTGTGTCAAGCGGGGGCTGCTCTTCGTTGCGGTGCACGGGCTTCTTGTTTCAGTGGCTTCTCGTTGCAGAGTACAGGCTCTAGGCACACAGGCCCTAGAGTGTGCGGGCTTCAGTAGTTGTGGCGTGTGGGCTCGATAGTTGTGGTGTGTGGGCTCTAGAGCGCAGCCTCAGTAGTTGTGGTGCATGGGCTTAGTTGCTCTGCGTCATGTGAGATCTTCCCGGACCAGGGATTGTACCCGTGTCCCCTGCATTCGCAGGTGGATTCTTAACTACTGCGCCACCAGGGAAGTCCCTAAAGTGACATGTTATTGGTATTAACTATACTTTAAAAAATTTGTATAGTTACTACATGCCAGTCACTGTGCTAATAAGTACCTTTGTTGGTGTTTTTTGGTTTTGTTTTGAGAGAGAATTCACATATCATAAAATTCACCATTTAAAGTGTATTGAATTCAGTGGTTTTTAGTATATTCATAAAATTGTGTAATCAACTTCCAGAAACTTTTCATTAGCTGAAAAAGAAACCGCATACCTGTGAGCAGTCACTCTCCATTCTCCCCTCCCCCCTGCCTCTGTCTCTGTGGATTCACCTACTTTGGACATTCCACATAAATGGAATCCCGCAACATGTGACCTGTGGATAGCTTCTTTCATCCACCACTCGTTTTCAGGGTTCATCTGTGTTGTAGCATGTATTAGTACTCTGTTCCTTTTTACGGCTGCATATAGTCCGTTGTATGGATAGACCACATTTTGTGTGTTCATTCAGTCTGGCGGTTCCTCAGAACGTTAGACATAGAGTTACCACATGACTCAGCAGTTCACAGATGGCGTTATCTGATATGATTCCTGAGTGTGCACCCTCAAGGAATGAAAATATATTCATACCCAAAACTGGTACAAGAATGTTCATAAGAGCATTGTTCATAATAGCCAAAAAGGTGGAAACAACCCAAATGTCCACTTATCTTTTTTTTTTTTTGCGACACGCGGGCCTCTCACTGTTGTGGCCTCTCCCATTGCGGAGCACAGGCTCCGGATGCGCAGGCTCAGTGGCTCACGGTTCACGGGCCCAGCCGCTCCGCGGCATGTGGGATCTTCCTGGACCGGGGCACGAACCCGCGTCTCCTGCATCGGCAGGCGGAGTCTCAACCACCGTGCCACCAGGGAAGCCCCCCACTTATCTTTTTGAGGTGAAAGTAATTGATCTATTCTGCATCCAAGTTCCTCATCAGCTATAATGTGCACATATCTTTTTCTCATTTTGTGGGTTATCTTTTCACTTTCTTGACGGTGTTCTAAGAGTTTTATAGTTTTAGCTTTTACATTTTTGTCTTGGTTCAGTTTTGAGTTAATTTTTGCATATGGTGTGAGGTAGGGGTCCAGCTTTCACATGTGAATATCAAATTGATGGAGCACCCTTTGTTTAAAGGACTGTTTTTTCACCTTTGAATGCTCTTGGCACTCTTGTCAAAAATTAGTTGACCATAGGCATATGCGCTTATTTCTGTACTCTCAATTCTATTCCATTGATATTTCATTGTCCATCTGTATGCCGGTACCACTCTGTGTTGATTACTGTTGCTTTACAGTAATTTTGAAATCAGAAAGTGTGGGCTCTGCATCCTTGTTCTTGCTTTTCAGGTTTGGTTTGGCTATTCTGTGTCTCTTGTATTTCCATATGAATTTTAGGTTCGGCTGTCAACGTCTGCAAAAAAGCCAGCTTGCATTTTGATAGGGATTGACCTCTTAATCCATGTGGGGTGTGTTGCCATCTTAAAAATACTGAGTTTTCCAATCCATGAACAAGGGGTGCCTTTCTATATTTAGGTCTCCTTTAATTTGTTTCAATGATGTTTTATAGTTTTCAGTGTATAACTCTTGCTCTTTAAACATATTCCTAAGTATTTTATTCTCTTTGATGCTATTGTAAATGAAATTGCTTGCTTAATTTCAGTTTTGAATTGTTTATTGCTAGGTTTTACAACTGATTTTTGATGATTGATCTTGTGTCCTGTGACACTGTTAAATTTGTTACTAGCTTTAAAAGGTTGTGTGTGTGTGTGTGTGTGTGTGTGTGTGTGTGTGTGTGAGAGAGAGAGAGAGATTCCTTAGGATTTTCTACATATCAGATCATGCCATCTGCGAATAGAGTTATTTGTTTTATCCAGCCTGAATGCCTTTATTTCTTTTTCTTTCCTATTTTCCCTGGCTAGGACCTCTAGTGGTGTTGAAAAGAAGTGGGGAAAGCAGAGGTCCTTGTCTTTCTTCTGTTCTTAGAGGGAAAACTTTTCGTCTTTCACCATTGAGTGGTTAGCTGTGAGTTTTTTCAGGATGGCCTTTATCGGTGTGCAGGAGTTTCCTTCTGTTCTGAGTTTGTTGAGTGTTTTTATCATGAATAGGTGTAGGATTTTGCAAATACTTTTTCTGTGTCTATGGAGATGATCACGTGGCCTTTGTCCTTTGTTCTATGGTGGTATATCACAGTGAGTGATTTTCCCATGTCCTGGGATAAATCCCAAGCATGGCGTATAATCCTTTTTGTATCTTGCTAGGTTTAATTTGCTAATATTTTGCTGAGGATTTTATGTCTATATTCAGAAGGGATTTTTGGGTCTGTTGTACTCTTGAGCTGTTTTGTCTGGTTCTGCTCTCAGGATAATACTGGCTTCACAGAGGGAGGTGGAAAGTGAAACAGAAGAGATTCTGTTTTTTGAAAGAGTTTATGAAGCGTTGATATTAATTTTTGTTAATTGGCGATTTTGTTAACATTTGGCAGGCTTTTCCAGTAAAGCCGTCTGGTCCTGGCCCTTTGTGTATGGGGGGGTAGTGTGTCTTTGTTTCTTCTTAGGTCAGTTTCCCTAAGTCTTATCTTTGTAGAAATTTCATCTAGGTTACTTAATTTGTTAGCATAAAATTGTTCGTAGTGTTCGTAACCTTTTTATTTCTGTAAAGTCAGTAGTAATGTTCCCTCATTCATTCCTAATTTTAGCAATTTGACTCTTCTTTCTTATTTTCTTAGTCTAGGAAAATGTTGTTAATTTTGTTGATATTTTTCAAGGAACCTACTTTGATTTCATTGATTTTCTTTATTGCTTTCTGTATTCTGTTTCATTTTTTAATGTTCTTTCTTGTACCTCAGCAGTTCTTAAGTGTGGTTTGGAGTCCCTAAGCCTCCTTCAGTGGGTCCTTGAAGTTAATACAGTTTTCGTAATAATATTTAGATGTTATTTACCTTCTACACTCTGATTTTCTCACAAGTGTAATTTGGAGTATTGCAGAGGTCCCAGACAGGCAGAAGCAGATAGAAGCAGAGATGGGTATCCAGTTGTCTTTTATTAAGCCAGACATTAAAGAGTTTGCAGAAATGTAAATCAGTGGTATTCTTTTCACTAAATTTTTTTTGTTTTGGACTATAGTTATTTTTTAGTTAAAAAATATACCATTTATAACAATGCCTTGTTATTTTAAAATGAATTATTAAATCTTTTTACAGTTCTCAGTTTAAATTTCTAATTCATATTAAAAGATATAATCCACATTAAAAAAGCTCTTAGGAGTCTTCAGTAATTTATAATAGTGTAAAGGGACCATTAATGGAAAGGTTTTAAAGCTACTGTTATGTATTGTTTTACTTAGTCTTTAAAAAACCTGATGGTTTAGATCTTACCATTTGTAGTAAACATAATAGGGATCTAAATAATTCATTCAGAATTTTAGACTTAGCAGCCTGGATTTAAAATTAAATTTTCCAGAATTTATGCCCTTATAAAATTTTACTACTCTACCTTTTTCATTATTGTGAGTAGCTAATTATTTGAATTTTCTTCTTTTTCTATGTCATTTCATGCTCTGATTTCTTATGATTTAAAACCAGCTAATGAGTCAGTCTGGGATTACAGCATGTTCTCAGGATTGTGTGGTGTGCTCAGGCTGTAATGACTGTGCTGTTTCCTCAACAGGAAGGGGTCTCATGATGATGCTGAGGAGCAGGGTTGGAGATGAGAAGACCAACGTCAGGAAGTCTGCGCTCCAGGTGTGAGTTTTTCTGGACATTCTTTTCATGTACTCTTTTTAAGCACTACCAACTTGAAGATACAAGAGACTATTTTAAAAACCCTTCGGCCATATTCATTACTCACTTTTCCCTTAATGTTAGTTCACCTTGTTCCTGTTAAATGTAAATTACATAGATGAACTGAAGGATCATCTGTTCTTACGTGTTCCTACTGGGTTGCTGGCTTTTTAGGAATCACAATTTTATATCCTTAATTTCATTTTTTAGAATAAGGATTCTTAACCTGGGGACCATGGATGGATTTTGATAGGGTTCATGAAACCCCTGAAATTGTTTCAGAGTACTTGTTTGTATAAAATGTATGTCGGGTTTTCTCCAGAAAGGTGTTAAATTTCATCAGATTCTAAAAGGTGGGAGGAGGGATGGATCTGTGATCTCAAAAATGAAAGAATCACAAACTTAAAAGGCAGTGTTTTGTCTGCAGTTTTGCTTTTTGTATTGACATTATGCCTAAGTCACCCCTTCATGTTACACATGACCTTCTAGGTCTTAGTGAGCATTTTGAAGCACTGTGACGTCTCGGGTATGAAAGAAGAGCTGTCAATCCTGCAGGACCGGTGTCGGGACCTTGCTGTGTCTGTACGCAAGCAGGCCTTGCAGTCTCTCACCGAGCTTCTTATGGTGAGATGCAGCCATCGTGCGTCTGATGGGTGGTATTTTACATTACAAATAATTGAGCTTGATGAAGTACCTGTTAGAAACTCTCCTAAGTCCACTGTAGGATTCTACAGTGTAAGAGAAGGGAATCTGTCCATTACCTCTGGTAGATTGCATTTAGTCATTAGCATGACTAATGCTAGAGAATGCTAATGGTTAGCTTTCTGTTGACTTCAGGTTAAATCTCATATAGAAATGTGAATTTTAAAATTAATTTGGTTAGGTAAGAGGCCTAGATTAATTTTTGTCCATTAAAACCTATATAGGTGATATTGCCAAAAGAGCAGATCCACTAATCCTATATATAATTTACTTTTGCCAAATAATTAATTTTTGAAGAATTTTAAAAGTGAGTTTTTTTCTTTATTTCATGATAGAAGGCATTAAGCAGTGCATGTTTTGACTTTCTCTGTTAGCATCTATTCTAATTACTCCTTCGGATAAAAATTTACTCTTTGCTCTCGATCTTGAATTACGAAAAAGTGCTGCTTCACTACCAATAATGAGATAATCACTGTGTAAGTCTAAAATTCCAGTATGGGATTTCCCTGGTGGCGCAGTGGTTAAGAATCTTCCTGCCAGTGCAGGGTACACGGGTTCAATCCCTGGTCCAGGAAGATCCCACATGCAACGGAGCAGCTAGGCCCGTGTGTCACAACTACTGGGCCTGTACTCTGGAGCCCATGCTGCGCAACAAGAGAAGCCACAGCAATGAGAAGCCCGTGTGCAGCAATGAAGACCCAATGCAGCCAAAAATAAATAAATAAATTTAAAATTTCAGTATTTACTGATTTACAGTTACTGGAGCTTGAATTTGTTTTTCACGTATATTTGGAATGTTGATTTTTTTTTCCACTGTATGTTTTATTTGTAATTATGTGAGCAGCTACTTGTAACATATCCTAAAACATCGATCACAGCTTCCCCGATTTGTGTTGAGACCTGTGATAGCGTAGGCGTCTTTATGACTTCCTGACTTTCAACTCCTCAGGCACAGCCTCAGTGTGTCCAGGTACAGAAGGCCTGGCTGGGGGGGGTTGTCCCGGCCGTGATGGACAGTGAGAACACCGTGCAAGACAAGGCCCTGGAGTGTCTGGACCAGCTTTTGCTGCAGAACATCAGGCATCATGGTCAGTTCCACTACGGGGACAACAGCCAGGTGCTCGCCTGGACGCTGCTGACACTGCTGAGCACAGAGAACCAGGAACTGGGGTACGTTTTTGTGCAACTGGTTGTCCTTATGGGAGGGCTTTCGTTATAAATTCCTGTGTCAATCTCGGAAAATCAGCTCTCCAAATTGCTTAATATACGAAAACTCAATCTTGATCTTTTTCCCTTGACCTAGTTCAAATCTCTTAGCATTTTTGTGGTGACAGTTTTTGTGAAGCCTTCCTTTGCTTTTCTCTGAGTGTTTTCCAGCTTCGAATTGATGTCTTAATATGTAGTAGAAAACATTAATGGATTTGCTATGTTAACATTAACTTTCCACAATACTAGTTATTATGATAGATGACTTCCTGGGTATGACAAGTTAGACTTTTTCTGACATTTTATTGGGTCGGTTGACTTAATCACACTGCAGCATTTTTTCCATTTGATAATATGCTGGGTGTTCACTGTTCAGTGAGCAATGCGGTGAAGAGTTAGCACCTGCACTGATCAATTTTAATCTCTACTGCAGTAATCTTGCAGCTGGTTTGTGTTTGTGCTCCCTTGACTGTCTTTTCCTTTCCTTTTTTTCTAAATTTATCATACAAGTAACACCTCCCTGCTTGTTTACATGTACTTATGGAGGAATTATCATCCAATGAAAAGAATAATAGATTTAGTATCATAATAGGTACTAATAATTGTTAACCATGCTCCAATATAAAATAAAACTTTAAAAAAAATAGATACTGATAGATAATAATAGATTTAGCATACCGTCTGTGGCCCTGGCAAATCACTCCATCTCTCTGGGCCTTAGTTTTCTCATTTGTAAAAAGAGTCGGTTACACTACACGATCTCTTAAGGTCCCTTTTGTTGTTAAAAATCTGACTGAAAATGCATTCACTCATTAAGTATTTTATCATTACCAACTATATGCTTTGCTGAAATTCCTGGAAGGGAGAGGAATTTAGCCAGCAGTAGAATCAACTACTTTTTTGCTTTTCTTAGGGATATCTTACTGTGCACACCCAGTGTATACTAGCTCATGAGAAACTGTTGGGAGGTTTATTTCATTTCTTTTTTTTAACTTTTATATTAAAATATAACATAGAAAAACGTACAAACTGTAAGATCAATAAATATCAAAAAAAATATAGCCATGTAACCACCACCCAGGTCCAAAAATAGAACATTGCTCGGCCTGAGAAAACTCTTCCTTCCAATCGCTCTCCTTCCCTCCTCAAAGGGAACGACCACTGTGATTTTAACACCATGTGTGAGTTTTCTCTACTCTTCATCTTCATGTAAGTGGAATTATGTGGTATGTATTCTTTGTGTGTCCGACTCCTTTTACTCAAAGGAATACAAAATTCATTCAAGTTATTGTGTGCAGCTATAGCTCATTCACTTTCATTGCTGTGTGTATGATATTTGTGAATAAGGTACAGCTTATTTATCCAGTCAACTGTTAATAGATTATGGGTCGTTTCCAGTTTTTTATTACGAGGTATAATGCTGTTGTGAATATTCCCATGTGTATCTTTGGCACACATTTCTCTTGGGTGTACACCTAAGAGCAGTGCTGTTGAGTGTGCTTTTATTCATCTTTCATGGTTACTGCCAGACAGCTTTCCAGAGTGGTGGGACCGAGTTACATTTCCTTGCAGCACTTAATGAGAGTTCCAGTTACTCAAGATTTTGGCCTGCATGTCGTGTTGTCAGTCTTCCTTTTTAGCCATTTTGGTCCATTTTGGACCAATACTGGTATTTCTTGGTGGTTTTAATTTGCACTGCCATGTTGACTAATGCAGTTGAGCCTCTTTTCATAGGTGGATTAGCATTTAGATATTCATATTGTGAATTACCTGCCCAGGTCTCCGGCCCTTTTTTTTTTTTAATTAGGCTGTCACTCTTTTGCTTGTTCACCCCGAAGTGTTCATTATATATTTATGCACAAGCATTGTTGTATGTATTACAGATATCTCTCCTATCCCATGATTTGCCTCTTTACTCTCTTAATGATGTGTTTTGATGAGTTCAGTTTGTCAGTGGTTTTCTTTATGGTTAATGTATTTTTAAAGAAATCTTTTCCTACCTCAGGATCATATACATATTTTCCCATATAATCTCCTAGAAGTTTGATTTTTTTCTTTCCCCTTTATAGTTAGGTCTTTAACTTACCTGCATTTAAGATGTGTCATAGCTTCCTTCATAGGCTCTCTGTTTTCATTTTAAGATGGGGGAAACACCTGTGCATATTTGAAGTCAGAAAAACAGTATGTAGAAAATATCGAGGATGATTGAAAGGGATAAAGTTTCTGAAAAAAAAAACAATATGTGAAAGGATACACTTTATAAAGTAGGAGGAGAGAGCTCCAGAAATAAAAGGAAACAAAGAGAACAGGGAGAAACACAAAAGAGGACATAATATGAGCACTAGAGCTTTTAGCCTTTTTCTTCTCCATAAAGTGATGCTCAGTGTTTGCCCAGTACAGCATGCTCACAGCAGCACGATCCACAACAGCTAAAAGGTGGAAACGATCCAGGTGTCCGTGCACTGAAGAGATAAATAAGATGTGGTCTATACACACAATGAAATATTAGCCTTAAGAAGTCACAAAATTCTGACAGATGCTATAACGTGGATGAACCTTGAAAACATGCTAAGTGAAATAAGCCAGACACGAAAGGACAAATATTGGATGGTTCCTCTTATGTGAGGTCCCTAGAATAGTTGGACTCTGGGAGGCAGAAAGGGGCGGTGGGGAGGAACTGCTTAAGGGGTACAGAGTCTCAGTGTGGGGTGAGAAAAAGCTCTGGAGGTGGGTGGTTGCACAACAGTGCGAATGGGCTTAATGCCACTGATCTCTGTACTTTAAAATGGTTAAAAAGATAAGGTTTGTTATGTACATTACCACAATTTAGAAAACAACGTATTTGCTGAAGTTAGGAAGGAGAGGGTAGAATTAGGGGTAGCAGTTCTCAAAGTGTGGTGGATTCAGGAGCTTAGACTCTTTCTCGTCCTCTTAAAAACACACATACACAGAGAGCTGTGAGTTGTTTTATTTGGGGCTTACTGAGGACTGTAGTCCAGGAGACAGCCTCTCTGTAACTGAGGAACTGCTCTGAAGAGGTGTGGGGGGGGCGGGTCAGTATATATGTGATTTTGGTCAGGGGCGTACGTGCAATCAAGCACACATCTTGGTAGAAGGTTGCTGCTGGTCACGAGGAGCAGATGTGTCTGTTAATGGATTTTAGGGCTTTTCTAGGTATGAGAAGATGCTAGAAATTGGGCTCATAAAATCTTCCTGAAAATACCTACCTATCTGAAGGCCTGTTCTGCCAGTTTTCCGAGAGCACAGAGGGCCTCATTCCTGGTCTTGGCCCAGAACTCCTCTCAGGAGGTGTGGAAGGTCAAGGGACTGCAATGGCCAGTGACCTCATCCTTGTAGAGGCAGATGGCAAGCGGCAGTTTTTAGTTGACAGCCTTTATCATAATATTAAGATGTCATGTGCCATTGCCACTTTTACTCTTTGACAGTACTAGAGTTTCCAGAAGCCATGTGATGATATTGAAATAAATTGAATGGAGAATCAGATGTAAGAATGCACGTCTTTTGTTTAAGCCAGTCCATAAGGAGATTTACAGAAGTATAAAGTAATGTCACTGTTCTTACCAAGTTTTTTTTTGTTTTGAGAAAGATACCAGGTTTTTTTGGGGAAGGAATTGCATTATTTATGTTAACATGTAATTGGCTTATTGTTATTTCTGACAAATTAATAGATAAGTATTTTTAAATTTCTGTTTTAACTTCTAGTATGGCAAATATTGTTAGGTATAACCCGCATGAACAAAAAAGGTCTTCGAGGCAGTCAGTAATTTTTAAGAGTTTAAAAGGGCCCTGAGCAGAAAAAGTGTGAGAGCCACTGAACAAGGAAATCAATTTTAAAAAAGGATTGAGAACAGTAGGTAGTGGAATAGAGTTCTATAAATAAACTCTTGTGATAAGTTCTTTAATAAACAGAAAGTAACTAGGATTCCAGGATCTGCTCAGGACAGGAGACTTCACAGAACAGGTGAGCTTCGAGTTTGGACCTTGGCGGTTAACAAGGGGCGGGAGGTGCTCTTGAGGAGGACGCAGCCAGTGCAGAGCCACGGGCGCATGCGTGGTGTGTGCTGCAGGGGCCCCAGGAGTTCATAGCACAGGAGGTGTCACGGATCGGCTGTGTCTGTGACCAGAGTCTGAGGACACAGACCACTGGTGAATGACTCGAGCTCAAGGCATGGCGACCCGGGTCCAGGGGAAGCAGCTGGCTGAAGAGGAGCTGTCCAGCGGTGGGAAGCCAGGGAGGGGGCACGGGCTCTGAGGGCTGTGGACGCCCTGCACCCTCCACTCTGGTTGCCCACAGTCCAGTGGAAAGGGAGTCACGGCAGCCAGCAGGGAGCACGTGGAGCAGTATGGGTTTTTACCTTTTCTTCTTGTTTTTGAGTTTAGGGTAGCTTCCTTTTGATGGTGGTGTGACCTCAATCATCCCTAGAGGTGGAAAGAGTTGAGAGTAACCAGGCAGGCCTAATGGTGAGGGTCTCCAGGCAGGAAATAGCAACGCAAAGGCTTAGAGGCCTGCCGCTCCAGGAATCCTAACTGAAAGGGCTTCTGGGTGGGGTTGCTGTTGAACAAGACCCGGAAAGCAGAGGTGGGGCAGGGTGGGGGGTGGAGGGAGGGCTGGGGATGGAGTCCCATTTTCAGTGTGTGCTTGCGAGGATCCTGGTGATGGAGGACATCGCCCAGAGTTAGGTTGTAGGTTAGAGAAGATGACTAAGAACAGACCTCTTCAAAATCAGCAGTTGGTGTGATTAGAAGAAAAGGAATTAGTAAGAAGGTCAAACAAGTCGACTGGAGTGTAAGGGAGAGCGTGGTCAGTTCTGTCCAGCAGGGGCCGCTGAGATGGGCACTGAGGGGTGTTGCTTTGGTTTGATATTAGGATAGACGTCGACAGTGCTTTTCAGGAAACCAGGTGGTGTTTGCTGAACTGCATTCTGAGTGGTGCGCCATCCCCTGCTTGTGATGGGCAGTGTGGCTAATGGAGGGTCCAGTTGGGAGGCTTTGGGGACGGCCCAGCCCATGTGGAGGGTGTGCGTGGTCAGAGAGGAGCCAGATTTGAGGTCTCAGACCTGGAAGTTCAGAGGATGTTTTGTCATTCTGTTGGCTTCCTGCAGTAAACTTCAGTTAATACTCTGTGATGCTTGTACATAAACTTTTAAATATTTGTTGATTTCATGTATCTTGCTTTTGGATAGCAGTCACATATAAATTATGTTAGTCGTTTGCAGTAAAACTCTAGATGGATTTTTAACCAAAAGCTAATTTATTAATAAAACCATTCATTTATATGCATATGCTTATTGTGTGTAGATGTGTTTATTTTCTTATAGTTGCCTTCTGTGTGCTTTGAGAATTCTTTTTTTCATTTAATGAGAAAGTCTTGCTAATCTGAGTGTGTGTATGTGCCTAGCAGTAGAAGAAATTAATTGGGGGAAGGAATGTATTTGTCTCTCCACTTAAATATATAATACTGCATTTGTCTCATGAGTCATATGATGTCATTCAGTGCTATAGGAAAAAGTAAAATAAGAAATGGTTTAAAAATAGCAATGACATCACACAAACACTTTAATACATCAGAAGCATTTTTTATTTTAGAAAAGTTTGATATATGTATTTCTGAGTGGTATTGGCAGGTCATAGCAAAGTCGAGCTCATTTAATATCACCATATTTAAATGCTAGGATGTCATTTCTCTCCAATCCTTCCATTGAAAAAAGGACAATGTCTACATTTTTTTGTCACTAAAATCCTGTAGACTCTGGATGTACCTGTTATTGGTAACTTACCCATATGTTTGCATAGAAATTTTAGAGGGTCTCAAGTGAATTATGAAATTTTATTATTTTCTTTAAAAATAAATACTTTATGGGCAGGGGAGGGGTAAATATACCTTATTCAGTGTAATAATAATTAGAAAGATACCTAGTTTGCTATCAGATGAGCCACTAGCCAGGAACCTCTGTTCACATGTTTTATGTGCCAGAATCCTAGAGCAGAAGTTGATACCCTTCACTGAGGGGCAGGTCTGAACAGTTTTGTGTATTTACAGTTACAATTCTGCTTTCTCATCTTTTTTTCCAGCCGCTATTTAGATAAGGCTTTTCATGTCTGGTCCAAGAAAGATAAGTTCTCCTCCACTTTTGTAAACAATGTGCTCTCCCACACTGGCAAGGAGCACTCTGCCCCGGCCTGGATGCTGCTCTCCAAGGTTGCTGGCTCGTCACCCACGCTGGACTACACCCAAATCATAAAGTCCTGGGAGAAAATAAGCAGGTTCGCATGCTTGTGATTTAGCTGCCACCAGACACGAGAGAGTCTTGGAAACAAAGCTCATGTCTTAAGGAAGTGGGCTCTTTCATAGCTCTTAATATACACAGATCTTTTCTTTAAATTCTGGCGTAAAAACAAACATGAAAAAAAGAATCACTTTTAGGCTTTGATTGTCCAAGTACATTAAGTGCCTTAATGCTCCCCAACTCGACTCCTAAACCATGTTACCCTACTTCCTCCAGTACTGGTAATCCAAAAGAAAAGTATTTTGTTGGCAGCAATTTTTACTTTGGTTCTATACTGATATTTCTTCTGCCCTTTCCACAGGCAGCAGGACCCCAATGCAGACACCTTAGGGCACATCCTCTGTGTTATCGGGCATATTGCAAAGCATCTTCCTCAGAGCACCCGGAACAAGGTGACAGGTGAGTGTCTACCGGAGAATCGTGAAAAGGCTTTGCCTCTCACTTTATATATATTTTTAAGAGTTAAACTTCAAGGGAATTAACTCTCTTTTTTAGATGTTATCAAAAGTAAGCTGAATGGATTCTGGTGGTCACCAAAGTTGATCAGCCCAGCTGTTGATACTTTGCAAAGACTCTGTAGAGCATCTGCAGAGACGCCAGCGGAGGAGCAGGTACGCTACAGACTCTCTTGGGTGTGTCTGTCATTTGTCTGTACGTAGACATAAAGCTCTGCCTTGAAGCTGGGGGCGTGTTCTCTGCGGAGAACCTGGAAGGGTGGGTGGTCCCCAGCAGTTAGTTCTCCAAGGAAGCACCTACGTGACAAGCAGTTGACAGTCCCCAAGAAGATCTTGGCTGCTGAAGACACACAGCTCCTTTAGGAGGTCACCTCCTTGGTTCTGAGTACCAGTGTCTTCTAGGAAGCACAACTGGCGGGACACCTGTTTCCAGGATCGAATCTACAAGGTTGTCTTAATCATCGTAACCTCGGTGCTCACAATAGCCTGTTAGACCCTCCTCCCTCACTCCAAGGATGTGTAAGCGGTTTCCTCCTAGTCACGGCTTCCCTCCAGACCAGAAGATTTCTGATTAGTCATCATCCTGTCACCCTAGTATCTCTTGTCCCCAGAGTTCCCAGAGCCTCCTGCTGACATTCTCTGTGGATTCATCATCACAACTCCAAACCAGCGTTCTGTGTGACACAGAGGGTTACTTTGACTCCCCCAAAGCTATCCATTTAAGTATCTCTAATGATAAATTATCTTACTACCATGTATTCAGTTTTTATCATGAAATATACTCCTAGACAGTGCTAATCATAATGAAAAATTTTCAGACTGGGGGTTATTAATAATGATTTTAGAAGTCAAAAATTAAATAATTGCTGAAATATATTTAAATCTCCCAGAATAAAAACATTATTGCTTCGTCTGAGCTACTTGCCACCTTCCTAAGCTTCATTTTCTTGTATAAGTTCTTTTTAAAAAGTCCTTTCCTGATAAGTTAACCATTGTAGTAAGACAATATACTGTAACTTTTTTGCTTAGGACTTAAAGCAGGTTGAAATTTAGTTAATTAAAAATGCCCAGCTCTTTCTGTATCTGGTGTTTTCCTGGCATAAACCTTTTGGCACTTTTTGGTGAAGAGGATACTTGCTTTATTTGATTTTCTATTTATCTCTGATCGAAGAAAGTGTGTGAAAAACTTTTAAATAAGGAACATTACCTAAGTAGGGAGCATATTTGAATAGCAGAAAACAGGTAAAAACAAAACAAAAGATGATGAGGAACAAACGCTGTAGGAAAGAATGAAGGTTCTGTGGCAGAATGTGAGGGCGCCGTCCCCCAAGTGTCTGCGGCATGTCGCTTGTTAGTGCGGAGCCAGGCCTGCACCATGGGCCCCGCTTCCTGGGGCTGTGTGGCTCCCCAGCACTGGCTGGAGAGGGTCTGCATTGTGGGGAGCCAGGGCCGTAAAGACTAAATGTCTGCCCACCACCGGCCACAGTCATTAGAACAGTAAGTTGTGTCATTGTTAGTCTGTGGGGAAGGCTGAGTTGTCATCAAACATAGAAACTGAGACCCAGAAGGGAGAGGAACTCACTGCTGCGTTAGGAGAAGAGCAGGGTGTTAGCTTTGCCAAGACCACCTCCCTTGGTGGTGGGCAGTGGACTAAGGCCCTGAGACTTCCCAGAATCTCAGGATACTTTACATCCAAGTGACCAGAAACGTACTTGTGCTTCTTTTATCTGTAAATGAATGTCCTGTATTTTACAGAGAAAAACAAGTTACCCAAAGAATAGACCATCAAGATGTAGCTCAACAGCAGCACGTGTGAGAGGCTTGGTCTTTGGGCATCGTTGCTCTCTGCAAGCTTGGTGTGAGCTCATAGCATTCTGAGGCTGTCGTTGAAGAAGTGGGTGCAGGTGTGGACTGTGGGAGTAGAGATCATGTCTGGAACAGGTGCTCGTCCTGCTGTCTGTACACTCGATTCTAAGGCCACGTACTGCCATTCTGTCTCAGTGACAGCCATTCAGAGAACGTGGATGAGACCAGATGGATGTATCCAAGGAGAGCAGTCAGCAGGGTGACAGAGCAGGCTGGCCGGGAGCGCTGAGGGCCTGGCGTGTTTAGCTGGAGAAGGAAGTGTGGGGAGGCCGGCTGCCTGGCTTAATACACATGAATGAAGGACCCAAAGGACAGAGAACTGGATTTATTTGGCGTCACAGAGCACTGATTTCGACCAGTGGGTGGAAATTGCAAGGAGACAGATTTTGCCCAATTGAAGAAAAACTGTACTGAGGTCTGCCTAGACTGGACAGACTTGCCTCTGGACACGTCTCTCTGGTTAGTGGGAGTCACACTGGAAGCGTGACAGGAGCCCCTGCATGGAGAGAGCCCAGGGCGGGCTGGCTGGCGGCTCGCCCAGACTCTGAGGTCTTCCTCTCACTAGCAGCCGGGTGCTGGGCCTAAAGGACTCAGCCAGGCTAGGACAGAGCACGTGCATTTCAGAAGCTCCAGGTTGTGCAGTCTATTAACATCTTAAGTGCAGTCATTTTGTAAAACGTTAATAAAGACAATAGCTTTGACACATTTTAGGCCGAGTCAGACTACAAATGTCTGGATCGTGATGGTGGTTTGCCAGCAATTTGGCAAACTTAGAGTACCGTCTTGTGGTATTGCTGCTGGGCACTCCCTGGGGTGTGGTTCACACTGCCCCTTCCTAAGGCACCTGCCACATAGTGTGGGAGACCTACACATTAACCTGTAATCCCAACGTCTTAGAATAATTCCTGAAACAGAACCGAGTGTCTGGTAACATGGCGGTCCTGGGGCGGAGCCACTCAGCTCAGCCTGGGTGTGTAGGGACGGCCTCCTGGGAAAAGTGGCTTCTGGGTTATAGGGTGTGACCGAGCTCCTCACTTAGCCCATAAGCGTGGTGAGATGTGTGGGCCGGAGGTGGGACCCCCTTGAGGTCACTTTAACTAATAAGAGACTCTGAAAACTTCTCTCTAATAAATACATTTCAGGAGGGTAAAAACTGTTCTTTTTTATTCTATGTGTTTTTAAAATATACTCTTTATTACAGTAGTTAATTCATCATCTACATATGCCAGAAGAATTGCAATGTTTTTCTCTATTGGAGGAGCACTGCTATTACAGATCTCTTATAAATTAGGGCAGTAGATCTTCCTAAATAGATATCTTTCCCTCTTATAGGGCAAATGTAACAATAGAAAGAAAGATAATACATAAATATATATGTTTGTAGTAAATATAGTATATTACAAAGAACATACATAAGTGTTCTTCGTGAATTCTACTTAGCCAGTTTGCATTGCGAGATTGCTAAAAGAGCAAAGATGCAAAAGCATGATGGCTGGGGTTTCCATGGCTTGCGGTTTATGCATTTGAAGGCCATAGAGTTTCTTGTGAGCAAGTTGTGTGTCGCGGGCAGTCTGATGGATGCACGGTGCCCTTCAGAGATGGCCTTTGACTTGCCGCAGGGACTACTGGTGCAGGCGTGCGGGGACGTGCTCTCTGCCTGCGTGCGCTGCCTCTCTGACATAGTTCTGAAGGAGGACGGGACCGGGAGGATGAACGAAGACCTGGCGGTGAGTAGCTGCTGCTCTTAGCGTCCTCCTCTCCTGCTTGTGTCGGCTGGGCCTGTAGACGGCTTTGTGAGGTGCGTTTTCAATACTCTTAGCAAGAAAAGGATTTTCCTAGCCTGGGGCTTACTTGTTTTTTTAGAATTTTTTATCGATGACCTATTCATTTTTCTCTCCCATACTTATCATCTGGGGGAAAATGATGGTAAATCCTTCTCCCAGTTGGGTCGTGTGAGATTCCTGATCCAACAGGGAAAACACAGTGTGTGTTGTGAGCTCAGAAGTAATAAGGTGAGAAAAGAGTAAAGTGAGCATCCTCTTTGTTCTTTTGGCTTGTTGGTTTGATTTTTTTTTTTTAATTGTCTAATGTGTCTGGCAAGCTGTTTGAATATCAGACTATAGAGCAGCTCCCAGGTCATGTCTAAAACAAATGGAATATTTGAGAGCTGGAGAAGCTGCTGCCCTGGGAGCAGTGAGAGTGTGTGGCATGCACCCTGCTTTAGAAATGGTGCCGTGAAGAGGTGCCTTTGAGCCAGTGAACGCGGGGCCCGCTTTCTGGTTCAAGTAGCTGACTGTCAACAAAACGTGGTGATTCTGATTCCAGCATCTGACACTGTCCCATAAGGACAAAAATGAGCTGCTTTTTGATGCCCTTCAGACTAGGCCATCATTTCGCCAAAACTGGTCATTTTCCTTGTCTGTTTGAAAATTAGTAGAGCACTTCCCTTCTGTGTTCAATTCCTGCTTTGGCCCCTCGCACTTGGACCTGGGGATTGATGGCCGTGTTTAGATTTGTTGGAGGAGAAGACCCTTTGTGCCAAGGCATTAATACGGACCCAGTTCAGTAATAAAAATATCCTGATCACCGAGATCCCAGATGTTTTGGGTCAGAGGTCGCAATGTTTAGAGTGGTCCCGACCTAGGGTTTCTCTGGAGGGTCTTGCTCCGCTAATTTGTCTGGGATTCCCTACCCAGTCTAAGAAAAACGCTTATTATGACCAGTGAGTTTTCCCCGCTAAGATTTTTTTTTTCCCTGTTAAATATGTCACCAAAATTTACCCTTTGGTCAAAATATGTGGAGAAGTTTGCCCTATATATATTGTTTATTTCACTCTTCTTTAACTATAATTTAAATGTGCCGCTAATCCACTGAGATACAGTGTGTTCAGTTCTTTTTAAACACACACATCCTTATTATGAGCTTTTTTACTCTTAAAAAGCCTTTATTCAACATTTTACTGTTTATTTAGCATCACCCTTGTATTTTTACGATTAAAAAAATAAGTATTACTTAACTGTTCAGCTGAAGGTCCTTAATAAAGACACAGTAGTGGTGGCTTGAGGAAGCAAATTCTCACAAGTTTTGGTAGGAGTCTTACTAGTAAGCTAAGCAGGAGGACAGTTTGGAAGTGAGTTTAAAGCGTGCAACAGGCTATATGCCCTCTCACCCCGCACTTCCCCTCTGAGGAGGCAGAACACTGTCCCAGGACGCAAAGGTGTCCATCAGAGCTGATGCAAACAGGAAGGGATTATGTCAACATAAATGTATAGTAATAGTGCGGTCAACCTTGATGACATTCAGAGTTTTTAACATATTTATGTAGTCATTAAACATATTGATCGTATATATTGACATGAAAGGATGCCTGATACTGAAATTTAGAATCACAAACTTCAACCTACTGTGACTGGCAAGTGTGAGAAAAGCAAACAGAAAAGCCCTGTGACTATAAAAATACTTTGAAAAGAAAGCCATACAGAAAAACAAGGATGGTGTCTGTGGGTGGCAGGATTGTAAGTCAGCTGTTCCGTGTCCCCACTTACCCAGAAGCACCGAGGTACACTCTGTTGTCATAGCACCCCTTTGACTGGCAGGAGTATCTAGATACAGATGATAAACCTATACAGTCACCCTAGTTGAAGCAGTGACTGGATTTTTTACAATGGCTGTGTGTTGTTGCAGGGAAAAAAACCAGCTATTTAATTTGGGGGACAGAAAAAGTACTCCACTGACATGGCCTTAACCTAGCTAGAGTTCATTTTTCTTTTGACTTATTCTTACTGCAAAACCAATTCTCTTTACAGGTGAAGTACATTTTTACCTTAGGAGACGTAGCCCAGCTTTGTCCAGCCAGAGTGGACAAGAGAGCCTTCCTGCTGATGCAGTCCATCCTGGCTGCTTCTGCCAGCACGGAGCATTGTAAGGCCCTTGGCGTGCCTTCCGCGCCTGCTGCTTCGGGGCTGGGTTTGCCTTGTAGCAGTGCAGCAAGACCTCTCCTGCCTTCTCTTCCCTCCTGTAGTGACCATGTCGGACCCAGGCAGCAGTGAGGCCGCATCCTCCCAGCCCATCTCCCAGTTCCAGGGCTCTGTCATGCCCTCTGTGATCAGAGCACATGCCGTCATCACCTTGGGTGAGTAAGGAGACACGGGGCAGCCTCTCCACGTGTGCTTTGTGATTTATAAGCTTGTAAGCTCGGGAGGTAACTGTAGGAGCGCCCAGCTCTGCAGGACACTCCCTGTTTAATTTATTACCATCAAACCTGTGATTTTTTTATACTCATAATGTAGCACCATGAAGTCTGTTCTTCAAGAGCTGTATGCCAGGCACTGCACTGAGTTCTGGGAATGAAGAAATAAGTTTGCAGTTCACATCATAAAGAGATGGTTTATCTTAGAGGAAAGCATAGGTAGAACACTCTGTGACATAAATCACAGTAAGATTCTTTTTGACCCACCTTCTAGAGAAATGGAAATAAAAATAAACAAATGGTACCTAATGAAACTTCAAAGCTTTTGCACAGCAAAGGAAACCATAAACAAGCTGGAAAGACAACCCTCAGAATGGGAGAAAATATTTGCAAATGAAGCAACTGACAAAGGATTAATCTCCAAACTTTACAAGCAGCTCATGCAGCTCAATATCAAACAAACAAAATCCAAAAATGGGCAGAAGACCTAAGTAGACATTTCTCCAAAGAAGATATACAGATTGCCAACAAACACATGAAAGGATGCTCAACACCACTAATCATGAGAGAAATGCAAATCAAAACTACCATGAGGTATCACCTCACACCGGTCAGAATGGCCATCATCAAAAAATCTACAAACAATAAATGCTGAAGAGGGTGTGGAGAAAAGGGAACCCTCTTGCACTGTTGGTGGGAATGTAAATTGATACAGCCACTATGGAGAACAGTATGGAGGTTCCTTAAAAATCTAAAAATAGAACTACCATACAACACAGCAATCCCACTACTGGGCATATACCCTGAGAAAACCATAATTCAAAAAGACACATGCGGGCTTCCCTGGTGGTGCAGTGGTTGAGAGTCCGCTTGCCGATGCAGGGGACACGGGTTCGTGCCCCGGTCTGGGAAGATCCCACATGCCGCGGAGCAGCTGGGCCCGTGAGCCATGGCCGCTGGGCCTGCATGTCCGGAGCCTGTGCTCCGAAACCGGAGAGGCCACAACAGTGAGAGGCCTGTGTACTGCAAAAAAAAAAAAAAAAAGACACATGCACCTCAATGTTCATTGCAGCTCTATTTACAATAGCCAGGACATGGAAGCAACTTAAGTGTCCATCGACAGATGGATGGATAAAGAAGATGTGGCACGTATATACGATGGAATATTACTCAGCCATAAACAAACGAAACTGAATTATTTGTAGTGAGGTGGATGGACCTAGCGTCCGTCATACAGAGTGAAGTAAGAAAGAGAAAAACAAATAGCGTATGCTAACACATATATATGGAATCTAAAAAAAAAAAAAGAAATGGTTCTGAAGAATCTAGGAGCAGGACAGGGATAAAGACACAGGCATAGAGAATGGACTTGAGGACACGGGGAGGGGGAAGGGGAAGCTGGGATGAAGTGAGAGAGTGGCATGGACGTATATACACTACCAAATGTAAAAGAGCTAGCTAGTGGGAAGCAGCCACATAGCACAGGGAGATCAGCTTGGTGCTTTGCGGTGACCTAGAGAGTTGGGATAGGGAGGGTGGGAGGGAAACGCAAGAGGGAGGGGATGTGGGGATATATGTATACGTATAGCTGATTCACTTTGTTATAAAGCAGAAACTAACACACTGACACACAAAAAAAGACAGTTTATTTGATACTTTCCATGACCTCACACTGTTGTTTATCTTAAGAAGACCGACTTCTGTCAGTATTCGCAAACAAAATTTGAATTTTCTTTGTGATTGTGTATACTCAACGCGAGTTACGAATTTTTGGTAATAATGGTTATTTTTCAGAAATCTCAGAAGTGTAAATAAGAGCAAAGTGTTCCCCGGGCCAGAAAAAAAAAAACAAAACTCAACAACAGCCTTCCTTCTTCTAACTATGAACAAGAAGTGAAATAAATGACACGATTATCTATTCACCTAGCTCAGATTTCAAGTTCATTATTAAACTTTTCAGCTTCTATCAATTATGTGTATAATCAAAAGTAAAAAGTATCATCGGTTACATTTTATTCGTCATTTTCCAGGTAAGTTGATAACTCCAAAATTCAGATGTTGACTTTAAAAGGAAGTGAAGGAACATCTCAGAGTGTCTGCCTTGTGAAACCCGGGGGTATATGGTGCTTCTTAATATTTAGTATGGGTCTGTCTGCCTTAGAGTTTTTGTTTGTGATTGTTGATGTGATGTTTTCACTTTGATTAAATAAAATCCATAGCAGGATACAGCTGGAGAAAATGTGAGGCAGAGAATGAGAATAGAGTCAGGGTGTCTTTCTTTCTTGGTGGCAGGGAAGCTGTGCTTGCAGCACGAGGATCTTGCAAAGAAGAGCATCCCGGCCCTGGTGCGGGAGCTGGAGGTGTGCGGGGATGTGGCCGTCCGCAACAACGTCGTCATCGTCCTGTGCGACCTCTGCGTCCGGTACACGGTCATGGTGGACAAGTACATCCCCAACATCTCTGTGTGTCTGAAGGACTCGGACCCCTTCATCCGCAAGCAGACCCTCTTCTTGCTCACTAACCTCCTGCAGGTGCGCATGAGGGCTCGCCAGGCCGGCTGCTCCTGTTCAGGGGTCTGAGCAGTGTAGGCGTCGGGCTGCACCGTAGTAGAGGCACAGGTATTTGCTCACGTGCGGTTTCACATACCACTCTTCTGACGTTCCGGACAGACGTTTAAACAGATTGATACTTCCTAATATTCTTTCTGAGTGTTTGTCCAGAGATCCCGTTGTGCAGGGTGAAGTTTGTTTTCACAAGTAAACAGCACGTAGAGAAAAGCACGTATAGACGAGTAGGTCTGGTTCCGATTCTGTGAACGGTCGGGGTTCCCAGACGGACGTTCATCGTTTGTACAACGAGGGCCCTTGCGCTTGCCCGGGTGACCTTGCAGACATGCTCCCAGAGCCTGCAGAGACACGTCTGCGTGGACAGAGCGCGAGAGCGCGTGTGTAGCCTGATGTGAGGGGAAAATGCTATTTGATCTTTAAGTGAGTTGTGTGTCTGTTCTGATGCGTCCATGCCCTCACTGTCTCGTGCGGGGTGCAGCCGCCTCCCCGCCTGCAGGGGCACTGAGTCACGGTCGGGCTCTCCTGCCCACACTCTCCCATGTGAGCGCCCATGGCCCCAGGGACAGAGGGCTGTGTGCTGAGGCCCCTGTAAGCGTGAGCCTTTGTTCTCTCGAGCAGGAGGACTTCGTGAAGTGGAAGGGCTCCCTGTTCTTCCGGTTCGTCAGCACGCTGGTGGACCCGCACCCAGACATCGCCAGGTGAGTCTTTTTCCTCACGCCAGCCAGCCGAGTGATTGGCCTAGTTTCTGGAAAAGATCTCTTTTTCTTTAAAACTGGTTTAGAGTTGTGTTATTTAGGATTTAGTGAACCTTCGGCAGTTGCCGGAAAATTAGCCGATTTTTAAAATGCTAAGCTGTGTAACAAAGCTTTAGTTTTCGCATAAGTTTAAAAACAAAAAACAAAGAAGCCCTTGTCCAGATTGACTATCGAATAATCCCAGCACTGACCACATTTGCTGACACTTTGTTCTTCCAAACGGAGGAGTGAAGAGCAGTGTGAGCCTCTGTTGTGGTCAGCTGTCAGAGCAGAAGCCAGTAACTGTTGACTTCTAGGCCAGTACAGTAAGAGTTCAGACTTTCTTCTAAGTGCAGAAACTGTAAGGAAGAAATTCTAGGGATTAACACAGAATTGCAGTGTGAAATCATACAGTTTACAAGGCTCCTTGGAAATGGGTGTTTCCCAAGAATTGGAAGGCAGGGGGACTGCCTTGCCACTGTTAATTCTTCCCCTTCTATAATTAAAGATTTATTTTCAAGGGGTTTAGAAATGATCTCACAGAATTTGCTAACCTTGATTATATTACATGAGTAATTCTTTTTAAAGCAAGTCTGCAGTTGGAAAATAGAATGTTGAATGCATGGCAGAAGCTACCACAGTTGGGAAGAGGTCTTTACAGATTCATTAACTATAAATAGCATATAGTAATGGGTTCCTCTGGTTCTAAATATGGTCACCAGTGGTTTATTCTAGTCCCATGGAAGGATTTCTGTTCGGTTTCCTTTGGGTATGTTTTTCCAAGGAGAAATATTTTACATAGTAAACTGGTAGAAGGTTAACATCCTAATTAGCACGTCTAGAGTCAGAGACGAAAAAGCTAAGGCTGCTATGCTTTCTTTTTCTGTGTATAATTGGGAAAGAGATGGGGCAGCTATGCCGTGCCCTCTCACCTTCCCCCTGTGCCCCAGGCCGGCCCTGCAGCCCGTGTGCCACGTGCGGCCCAGGAGCAGGCAGGAGCACCAGTGCTGGGGGGCTTTGGGAGGACACACCCGGGAGGGGAGGGTGGGTGTTTAACCTGCACGTTGGTGTCTTCCCCTTGCGTCAGCTCCTCCACGTGTATGTTACAGCCTTGTTCGCTCCGTAGACCACATGCAGGGCCTGTTCCACAGGTGATGAGAGCATGAGTCAGAAGGAAACTAGGACAGGCAGACATCTCCACTGTAGTGAGAAAACCAGTACTTCTGGTAACATTTTCTCCCTCCCCCTTAAATCTTTCCATTTTATCCCTGCGATCTGGATTTGTTTGAACCATGGTAAAAATGTGGAGCATGATTTGAAAAGGTTTGAAAAACTAAATCTGTCCTCTATTTTTAGGCCAAAGGTCAGGCCTATCTGCTTACTTTAAACACCTTAATTTTTCCATATGTATCTGCTAAGACAGCTCTTCCCAAGAGACTATAGCGGCAGAGCCCTGTGAATTTATTTTTGGTCCAGGTGGTAGATTTCCTGGCAATTCTGGCATGAACAAAATTGCATGACATTTTTTAAAATTAATTTTTATTGGAGTATAGTTGATTTACAATGTTGTGTTTCTGCTGTACAGCAAAGCGAATCAGTTATACATATACGTATATCCACTCTTTTTTAGATTATTTTCCCCTATAGGTCATTAGAGAGTATTGAGTAGAGTTCCTGTGCTATACAGATCCTTAATAGTTATCTATTTTATATATAGTAGTATGTGTATGTCAAGCCCAATCTCCCAGTTTACCCCTCCCCTCGTTTTCCCCCTTGGTAACCATAAGTTTGTTTTCTACATCTGTGACTTTTGGTTTTGTAAATAAATTCATTTGTACCATTTTTTTTTTTGGTTCCACCTGTAAGTGATATCATGATATTTGTCTTTCTCTGTCTGGCTTACTTCAGTCAGTATGACAATCTCTAGGTCCATCCATGTTGCTGCAAATAGCGTTATTTCATTCTTTTTCATGGCTGAGTAATATTCCATTGTATATCCGTACCACATCTTCGTCCATTGCTCTGTCCATGGACATGTGGGTTGCTTCCATGTCTTGGCTATTGTGACTAGTGATGCAGTGAACACTGGGGTGCATGTATCTTTTCGAATTATGGTTTTCTTGCACAACATTTTTAATTGGTCCTGTAAACCCCCAATATGAGGGCTACAAAATTGTATGACCTGTTTCCTCGTCTGTCCACTAGGTGGTGCCCGTGTAGCACAGCAGTCTGGGTGATGGCCAGGTGGCTGGTGGGCTGTTTCAGGGGAGCTGGGCAGATGCTCTGGGCATGCAAGAAGGCAGGGGCCGGAGGGGTTTAGGGCAAGACGGTGACTACAGTGACGGGCCATGGAGATAGAGAAGGAAGTAAGGCAGAGATGGCTTGGTTTGGGAGAAAAAGGAGGAATTGAGGATCCAGAGGGCTCCCTGCAGGACACGTGAGGGGATGAGGGAGTCAGAAAGCTTCATGGGTCGGCAGGTGAGGGTGGGTTGTCCGACCTCAGAAGTGGGGGCCCTGATGTTGTGACACACAGTCCTGGTGGGGGGCGGTCCCTGAGTCGATGAAGCTGGGGGACCAGGAGGCTGTGTGGACACTGAAACGGCTCTGAGAGATTGTCCCAGGCCTTCTGGGCTGTTAGAACAAGTCCTACAGACTGGGCAGCCGATAAACAGCAGGAACTGCCCCTCTGCATTTGGAGGTGGAGAGTGTGAGGTGAGGCGCTTCCAGAGAGCAGACCTCTCACCCTGTCCTCACGGCACCATGTCTTCACGTGGCAGAAGGGAAGGAGGGACTCGGGCTTCGTTTATAAGACGCTCACCCCGTCGGTGAGAGCTCTGCCCTCGTGACCCAGTCACCTCCCAAAGGCCCTTCTCCTAATACCACCCCCTCGGGGGCTCGGTTTCCAACATAGGAATTCGGGGGGATACAAACTGGGATTCAGACCATAGCAGCGATGTTGGGGTTTGGAATGGAGAAAACCAGGAAGTACTTACCGAGTGGTCAAAACAGGCGCGTGGCAGGAGCGTCCAGAAGAAAGGCTGAGCCTCGTGTGAGCCTGGTGGAGGATGTGGTTTCTCACCAGCAGCCTGCCCAGGGCTTCAAGCCCACACCAGGGCTTGAACCCGTGTCCCCTGCATTGGCAGGTGGATTCTTAACCACTGTGCCACCAGGGAAGTCCCTAAACTGTGGAATTTATTTGTACAGTTGTTTAAGCTGGTTATTCACCAGGGTGCTTGCCCATCAGTCACCACCTGTACATGTTCTTGACCTAAAGTGAGTAGATGAGCATGTGACATCAAATGGAAGCCTAAAGCAGCCCGTCTTCTCGCAGAAGCATCGCTGGATTCTGTCTGGTTGTACGTATTCATAGGAATGACTTCCAAGTCTGGCAGCTGCGAAAACCCTTGAAGGGTTAACTGTCATCGGATACCTCAGGGGTGAAGCCAGGTTGTTTCTTGGGGATGTTTTTGCTTGTTTAGTGGTTTTCTCCATTCGTGGTCACTGCTGGTTTAGCAGAGTGACCCTGTCAGGAAAGCCCCTCCTCTGACCCTGTGGCCTCCGCCTCCAGCCTGCTTTCAGAGGCTGAGCAGGTTTGTGTGGAGTGGACTGAGGGCGCTTAACGGCGCTCAGGCCTCCTCCCCAGGGAACTCCCTTTGGTAGGTAGAGTTTTCGCTGTTCTGTGGTTGCAGGGTGTCAGGGTGAACAGTTGGAGGGTTGCTGTTGGCAGCAGGTCACATCACTATCGAGATCTCTGACCTGCCTCCTCTGACTCGTAGTGGGTGTGTGTGCTGTGAACAGACTGAGTTTATCCTGAGCTTGAAGGAGAGCATCGGGGGAAGGGGCTCTCCTGGGGTCCTGCGCATCCCAAGGCCAAGAGCAAAGTGCTCAGACTGTGCTTGTTGCTGCTCCTCCCCCCAGGAGCGGCGGGGCTCCTGTCGGGTGGAAGTTCCACTGAGCTTGAACAGATTGGTCTGGCCGGTGTGACCGGATCAGAGCCAGCCTCCACTGCCTCGGGTTGACCCCCGAGCGGAGGCCAGGCCTGGGCGTTCGCTCGCCTGTCCGCGTGTGCCTGCTTTGGGGTTGTGGGCACTGGGCCCTATGTGTCCCTCTGCAGCCTGGGTCGAGCGGCTGCCGCCTGTGGCAGGTCCTTGTCCTGCTGACCCAAACTAACCTCTTGTGCTTAATCCCGGTGCTCGAGAAGGTTCAGAGTTCAATTGGGGTGGGAGGGTGAGGTTCACTCGCGGTGGTCGTGGCCAGCGGGTCTGCCTGAAGGAGCGGTTTTGGCGGTGGGGTTGGGGGGAGTCCCACATGTGAGGTGTAGCTGAGTGACAGCGGCCTGTGAGCTTTGCAGGGAGAGCTGGTGGTGAGACCTGGGTTCACAGGGCAGGATGGGCCAAGGAGCCGAGTGACGGGAGTGCAGCTGTCGCCCACCCTCTCCACGGTCCCCTCTGTTGCAGGGTCTTGGTGTGACTTAGAGGCTGTCTCCCGGTAGCACACGGTCCCCTGTCCCCTTCTCCGCAGCACTGGCAAGTTCTGCCTGGCCCATCTCCTGCTGAAGAGGAACCCTGCCATGTTTTTCCAGCACTTCATCGAGTGCATCTTCCACTTCAGCAGCTACGAGAAGCATGAGAAGTACAACAGGTTCCCCCAGTCGGAGAGGTCAGCGCCACTGGGGCGGAGTGTGGGGAGGCGGGCAGCATCACCTCCTGGGCGTGCGGGTGGCTCCAGCTGCCGTTGGAAGTGAATTCCTCTCGGCCTCGCCCACGGGCAGTGCTCAGAGGGTCCTGTTCTGCCCTAGAGAGAAGCGGCTGTTCTCACTGAAGGGGAAGACAAACAAGGAGAAGCGGATGAAAATCTACAAGTTCCTTCTGGAGCACTTCACAGACGAGCAGCGGTTCAACATCACTTCCAAAATCTGCCTGAGCATCCTGGGTAGGACCGGCCGGCGTGGGGGATGAGACATGTGTGAAGGACCCAGCTCCCCTGCAGCCAGGGCCCCTTATGTCCTTGGCTGTCAGCTGTGCCGGCCGACGGACCACCGGCTGTGCATCCCCCCTTGCCCCGCCCCCGGCAGCGTCTCTCAGAAGCACATCTCTGCTTCCTCCAGCGTGCTTTGCCGACGGCGTCCTGCCCCTGGACATGGAAGCCAGCGAGCTGCTTTCGGACGCGTTCGAGGTGCTCAGCTCAAAGGAGATCAAGCTGCTGGCGATGAGGGCTAAACCGGACAAGGACCAGCTCGTGGAGGAGGAGGACCTGGCCCTGGCCAATGTGGTCATGCAGGAGGCGCAGAAGAAGCTCATCTCCCAGGTGAGTGTGCTACTCCCTGAAGGGGCCTGTGCGACCCCCGCCCCGAGTTCCGGGTGTCTGCCAAGGCCCCGCCTCATTCTTCCCATTGGCCTCAATGCTCACCTGGGGGGTGCTGTTCTCCACCTGTGCCTGTGGCTCCAGCGGCTGCCGCAAGCCTGGACCTGCGAGCCTGTGGCCTGGCTGTGCTGCGGGCATCTCAGGCAGAATTGGTCCTCTCTCCCTCCTGCGTGTCTCTCTCATCGTGGTTCCCGGGGGCTCTGTTGTGGAGAAGGGTACCTTTATCTGCCAAGTTACCCTAAAGGGAGCCTGAGTCTGGCAGGCTAGGCACACAGCGCTGCTTGGCCGGTGCGTGTGAGGATTGGGATTCGAACAACAGCTGTGGTGCTCACCAGGCCCAGGTTCTGGTACCGAGCCTGCATCGCCACCTGAGCCCTGAAGCCTTCTGAGCCCAAAGGAGTGGACTTTGGTCACATCCAGTGTGTCCCCAGGTCCTGTCCATTCATCCCACAAATCTGTCTGTCTCACGTTCCCACTAGCTCCACATTTATTTAATCTGTACCATTTCCATCTCGTTTCTTTTTGTTCTGGGCTGTGTACCGCCTTGCTGCCAGGGTAATCTTTCTTAAGTGCAGATTTGATCTTTTTATTCTCCTGCTTAAAATAGACTGAGGCAGAGAGGGGGAGCAGGGCACTTTTGGGGCCATGGATCGTGGGTGATTATCTAGATACAGTGTTGGTTACTCAGCATATACTTGTGCCAAAACTCGTTCATCTGTTCACATAACACGGGCAAATGTTGTGGTATGTAAGTTACACCTCATCAATGATATCTTTAATAAGTGGGTTGGTGGCTTCCTGTCATCTTCTGGATAAAATCCCAATTCTTCTTCAAGGCACACAGAACTCCTGTGTGCACAGCACGCCCTTCCCTCCACGCCTCCTCCCATCCCTCCAGTCCGCTGACTCTTGGCCTCTGTGGAGATGTGCTTTCCTGCCCTGTGCCTTTGTGTGCTGCCGTTTCTGCCCAAGGTGCCCTGTCCCACCCCGTCCTCCCCTGCTGCCACCCAATCCCTACACGTCCCCAGGGTTTTCCCTGATACACATCCCGCCCTGCTCCTTCCCTCTTAGGCATCCCTCTTCCAAAGTCCCTTAACACCTGCCACTTGTCACCTGGCCACACATTGTAACGCACAGCCTGGCCTAGAAGTAACTTGAAGGCAAGAGTTCTTGGCCTCATTTCTGTAGCCCTGGAGGTTAGCCTTGTGTCTGGTAGAGAGAAGGTGTTGGATGATATTTGTGGAGTGAATGCATTTAAGCCATTTTTTAAGGCTGTCCCTATACTTAGCCTCTGCTCAGACTCATCTTTATTAAATTATTTATTCCTTTAGTCTTTGCTCTCCTGTTTCAAGAACTCTGATAAGATTTTTTAGAAATGAGTGGATTACAAGTAAGGAACATATACTAGTGACTTTAAATGAGGAAAAGAATAATTTTTAGATTCAGAATGACAGTCTTGCATATGTGGGCTACTGTAATGAGTTATTTTTAATTCTAAGAGATTTAGTGCAGACCTTTGTGGTTAGTGATTGTTCTTGGTGAAGACTGCGAAGGCACTGTGTAAAATACCCAGCATGTTCTAAATGTGTGCAGAGTTACAGAGGGGGACACGCAAACCGTCTCCAGGCCCGGCCCCTCCCCACATCGCCCTCCCACCTGCAGGCACGCGATGTCCCCAGTCCCAGGGAGGATGTTGAAAGGAGGGGCCCGGCGAGGAGCCAGGGGTCCGTGGTGGGTTGTGGGGAGGTTTGGAGCTTGTGTCAAGTTCTTCATTCAGTTGTCCCTTGAGCATTGTAGGGGCTGGGGCACCGACACCCCGCTCTTCCCACGTAGTTGAAAATCTCTATAACTTACAGACTGGGGTTGTTCAAGGGTTAACTGTAATTCTAGTTTCTTTTTCTTGTTTAGAAATAAGAATAGTACTTGTCTGCATCCTGCTTTACAAAGCCCTCTGAGCGTTTTGAGGTAATGGTTTTACAGTCTCCCCGGCTGAGGTGGCGTTCCTCTCCAATCCCCAGAATCATATCAAAAATAAAAAGTAAACTTAGGTCGTGTATGAGATCGGCCACGCAGGCAGAACTAGGCTGAGGGAAAGTCTTTGTCTTTCAGAACTTTGTGCATCTCAAACAGTCTTCGTTTGTGTTACCACAGGTTCAGAAGAGGAATTTCATAGAAAATATTATTCCAATTATCATCTCCCTGAAGTCTGTACTAGAGAAGAATAAGATCCCAGCTCTGCGGGAACTCATGCAGTATCTCAGGGTAAAGTCGGCCTTGGGATTTGTGGTTGGTGCCACGCCCCTGTTGGTTACTCAGGGTGTCTTGCAGTCCTTACCGTGGGTGCATCTGCGCTCGGAGCTGTGCCCCAGGCCGGCCTCTGACTGGGGGGAAGACAGATTGACTCCGCAGGTTCCTCAGAAGCTGGTCCTGCCTTTTGCGGGCAGTTGAGTCTTGTGTCCTTGCTGACAATTACATTCAGTTTTGAAGCTTCTCAGCTGCGGCTACAAGCAGAGCCCTCGTCTTAGTTCACTCTCTGGGTTCCCAGTCGGGAGATGCTGCCCAGAGCAGTGGCTTCGGGGCGTCCTGATCCTGGTCTACGCAGTGGGGCACGCATACATGCAGAGCGGACATAAATGAGGCCTCAGGCCTCTCTGCAGAATCTTTCAATTAGAAAGAAATGCAGCATTTTTTTCCTTTTTGTTTACACTAGGCTATTTTCTTCCTCAAAAAATGCTAAGCATTTTTTTCCAAAAAGGGCGCTGAAAAAATTAGATTTAATAATGATTTTTCAAATATCTCTTTATCCTACAGAAGTGAAGGTGGGAAAGACAGGCTGACTGTGGAGAAAATGAGGACTTCAGGTCACTCATGTTTTTTTTGCCCTGCTAAACCTCAGAGGAATAAAAAGAGCTTAGGTCCTAGGTAGACTCCTTAAACACGTGAGGAAAGGAAGTCCCCGTTTCTGAGCACACACCGAGCACGGCCACACGGCTTTAACCGAGGAGGGTGGCATGGCTTCGTGTGGACCCCATCGGAGCAGCTCCCGCAGTCCTCTCCTCCACCTGGGAGCCCTGGGGCGGCTGGAGGACTGGGCGGGTCTCATCCCCTAATGTGGGGCCACAGTAGATCTTTTCTCCCTCCAACATGTTAGGGAAAATGGTTTCTTCCTTAAGGCAGAGAGGCTGGGTCCTGGCATCCGTCCTTAAGACCTGAGAGCATCCTCACCCTGATGTACTCATAGCCTCTGTCAGGATGTACAGATATCTGGCTCCGAGCCGCAGCTACCTCCCCTGAGAAAGCCAGTGTGGACAGCCCCCCGTGACTGGCTCCAGCCAGGACACTGTGTGTTGCCCGCTCCCCAGCCTCTGGCTGGGATTCCTGAGGGGCTGCCTCATGGCACCACAAGACCCTTTGAACTGGTGGTGACCCAGAGCCGAGCCAGGCTGCCCAGATACACCTCCACCCCCATCCAGCTGTCAGGGCAGTTCTGTGCCCTGTGACGGGCTGCTTTAGGCTAAGAATGTGGGATGCCGGGTTACCTGGCAGATATGTGGGAAGCGTCCAGGGGCTCAGGCCCCTGCTCGTGTGGTCAGTACAGTGCAGCCGGCACTTCCTGGGGAGATACCGTCAGGTTCACTGGTCGGTCGATGTAGTGGGAACCGCCTGGTCTCGGCATGTTCCTGTTATTGATGATGTCATGTGGGAGAGCTCATTCACTTATTCAAGAGAATGCTCATGGATGCCTTGGGTCTGTTTTAGGAGGTGATGCAGGATTACCGAGATGAAATCAAGGATTTCTTCGCGGTTGACAAGCAGCTGGCCTCAGAGCTCGAGTACGACATGAAACGGTACCAGGAGCAGCTGGCCCAGGAACAGGAGCTGGCGAGGCAGGCCGATGCAGACAGGGCGGCCGCGAGCACCCAGGGGGCGCAGGCCGGGCAGGTGAGTGGGCGGCCCCTCTCCATCTGCTCCCTGCCACCCGCCTCCCCAGCGTGTCCCAGCATGCACTTGTGAGCGCGGTCGTCTGAGCGAGGCCCTGGGGTGGCTGGAGGCCTGAGGGTGTCTCAGTGTTCCCGTGTCCCGTGGACAGCATCGCCAAGGGCCTTCTCTCCGTCGCCCCCGCCCATCTGGAAAGTCCTGAGTCCCGGTGTGGGGAACGTGCAAGTTCCTGGAGAGCGAGGACCCTGCTGAGGGTCCTTGCTCTTTGATGGCAGAGAACCTGGTCTCCCCCACAGCCCCCTTGGGGTGAGCTTCTCTCCCAGAATCCCTGAAAGCCCTGTGAGTGCCGTGCCAGGCAGCTGCTGGGGGCAGGGGTCTGAGACGGAACTGCTCAGAGGGTGTAAACATTTCTTGACGTTAAGTGTTGGAAGATACATAGTCTTAATTTCTCTTCTGCGACAGGTTGTTCCAAGTTTGGAAATGCCAGCTCCTGCTGGCCGAGAAAATGGCACCGTGGGCACCGCCGCCAGCCAGGCGTCCACATCCAGGCCCCATGCTGCCCACGCACCTCTGTCCCTGGACACTGGGCCACTGAAGAGGCTGGTGCCCAAAGCCAGGTGTGCAGGGCCGAGTCACCACGTCCCCAGAGGCACCTCCCAGGTCACCCTGAGCATTGTTCGCATGTTGGCGCAGATTGGGTCTGAGGGAGGATGAGGGCGCGTCTCGCCTCTGTGCTTCACTGGTGTCTTTGCGACAACAGGCCCATGTCGCCGAGCACCATCGCCATCCTGAATTCCGTCAAGAAGGCCGTGGAGTCGAGCGGCCGGAGCGTGGGGCTGCCACCCTTCACCATGTGTCCCGAGGGCCCAGGCGAGCCCACTGAGCGCGGTGAGTCCACCGAGTGGCTCCAGGGCTCTCGGAGACCCGGGCCCCCTTCTCCTTCCCCATCAAAGCATTTCTGTTTGTTGTCTTTAAACAAGGGACTTTGGGGACTTGGGGTCACAGGGAGTAAAACAATCCTGTTTATGATGGAAGATCTGGAGAATGGGGTGATGTGGAGACCCAGCCATAGCGGTGAGGTGTGTGTGTGGTTTTGTGTATGCAGTTGTGGTGGAGGCTGCGTGGCTTTGTAACTGTCGTGCACACAATCCCACGACCACAGCAACACGGGGAGGGCTTCCCGTCACCCTTCTGCCGTGCCTTGGCAGCCATGACGTGTTGCTCACCTGCCCATTCCTGGAAATGTAGGTTTTCTCAACGTTTTGAAACAAATCACATCACAAAGAACATCCTGGAACATACAGTCTTGTATGTGTGTGATCTTTAGGATTAACCCCCCTGAACGTCTTAACCTTTTGATGGTCAAACTGTCGTCTCCAGTTCCCCTCAGTGACATCCCTGCCGTGGCCCATGAGAGCCCAGGTCCTACAGAGAAACACTGGTTTCATAATTTTCCACTTTCTCTGCTGAGCTTTTTTTTTTTTTTTTTTGGCGGTACGCGGGCCTCTCACTGCTGTGGCCTCTCCCGTTGCGGAGTACAGGCTCCGGACGCGCAGGCTCAGCGGCCATGGCTCACGGGCCCAGCCGCTCTGTAGCATGTGGGATCTTCCCGGACTGGGGCACGAACCCGTGTCCCCTGCATCGGCAGGCGGACTCTCAACCACTGCGCCACCAGGGAAGCCCTCTGCTGAGCTTTATAGACCCAAAATTTTCATTTTCATTTCCACTTGTTTGAATCCCAGTGAGAAAAGGCCATTGTTTCTCGTGTTTGTCATTTATTTGTATCTTTCTGAATTACCTCTTTAAAAGAATACTTTATTTGGGACAATAAGTGTGTTGTGTAGTTTGCAAGTGTTTTTTCTCATTGGAATGTTTTGTCTCTGGGGCTGTTTGGGTTTTCGGGGAGGTAACGCTCTCCCATTTCATCCCAGTGTCCTCGCAGGGCTTGGAGCAGGAGTCCAGCGGAGCTCTTGACCTCATAACTAAACGGGCGATCAGCACCCCTGACCGTAAGTGGTTCGCGGGGACGAGCCGTTCTTCTGACTGCAGCAGGTACCGCGTGTGCGGGGGTCGCAGCAGAGCTGCTTCAGCCACGTCGCGGGGCATCAGGTCAGACTGGGCACAGCTGACCGCCGACCTCTTCCAGGTGCTTTTACACCTGGTGACTCCTCAGGTGGCCAACACCTCAGGTGGCCAACACCTCAGGCCACCCGCTTCAGGGGCCAGGCCTCAGCGCTCGCGGCACCGCGCGTCACTGCGGGCTGCTTGAGTGGGCTGAGGCCTCCCCTGCCGGCCGTGAGGAGAGCCTGTGTCCTCTCTCTCCCACTGGGAGGTTTTTCTAATGTCCCGTGCTTTCCTTCTATTTGAAAATAGAGGTGAGTTAGAAGTGTGTTTATTCCTATCACTTGTTTTATTTATAGCCTATTATCTCAAAACCCATAAAAACCATTGAGAAAATTACTGCAGTATGAAGAAACTCTGCCTGTCCAGAGTCTGTAGTATGTTTGCAAGGACCCGCCTGGCGTGGCCCATGGGCCTCTGCCCATCTCCCGCCACCTGCCCCTGGCTCTGCACCCCAGTGTGGGCAGTCCTCCCAAGGGTGCAGGAGCCCCGCTCTCCTGGCGTCCGCGTCCTGGGGCCCCTCCCCCAGCCATGACCCCTTCACTTCCAGAAGAAGCCCCGTTTGACCCTCAGAGTGGATGAGGTGCCCCTGGCACCACACTTGCAAGTCCTTCACCGTCCGTCTGGCTTTGGTTTGTAACTGTTTGCTCTCCACCACGTCTGGGGGTGCTGTCCGGGCCTGGACGGCGAGGGCTGCGAGCCAGCGGGACGAGAGGTCAGGTGGTGGCCGAGCTGGGCAAGGACTTGGGTGCTTCTCTCCGGCCCCACTGCTTTCTCGGCACTGGTCCTAGGTGTTATTACAGGAGGAGCGGAACACGCCGTTCCCCGTGGTGTCGAGGCCTCAGGGCATTGGGCCATCGTGCAGTCGTGCTCCATCAGCGGGCACTTACTGGGCACCTGCTGTGTTCTTGCGCCTTGCCTGGTGGTTCTGTTACCTGTGAGCTCTTAGAATACTTAACGGGTTAGAGATGATTTTCATCCGTCGTCCTGTGAAGGGAGATTAATGGATGAACAGAACTCCTACCCCACCCCTCCCCAGATGATGCCTGAATCGTGACAGCTTTTGTCATGAAGAGCAGGGGTAATTGGGGTCTAATGTTATATATGTAAAAAGTCACCCTTTTTCAAGCAGAAGAGAGCGGTGTATGCTCTGTGCTCCTGTCCTGGCGGTTTGGTGCCAGATGCTGTGGGAGGGAGTGCATTTCCCGTCCTCTGCTTGTCCCCCAGTCCCTGCTCTGCCCTGGCCGCACGTGCCCCTCACAGGAGGCCCGGCTGCTGCCACTCGCATTTGCACTGGAAGTGAGACTACTTCTCGAGTCTCTTGAATGTAAAATTCCTGGGGCTCTCTCCTCACACTGAACCAGAAAGAAATGCTGGAAGGTTGCCTCCTAGCTCTCCCTCCTCTGAGAATTACCAGATAACTTAAGAAGCCCACGTTCTGCCTTCTCTGGTTTATGTACCGGTTCTGTCATCACTTCTCAGGTGGGGTGACCATGGGGAAGTGGTCTCGGCTGCACTCGGTGTGGACATGGCATTTCTGCTGAGTGGAAATGAGGGATTTTCAGAGCCAGATTTTAACTGAAAATGGGGGGAGGCGGCGGGTAGCAAGTCCCTCTTAGGCTGTAAGTCAGTGGCGAAGGTGCTGCTGCCTGGACGTGCCAGGATATGCGGGGAGGGGGCTCAGAGCCCCCAGGGGCCCAGGGTCTGGACAGCAGCGGTGGAAACATACCCTGCTGCTGCCTGTTAAGGGGGCGCGAGAGGCTCCTGGGCCCACGGCACCAGGGATGCACTGACGCTAGCCAGCCACGGCGCAGGGGATGCCCAGAGCCTGGCCGTCCTGACGCGTGCGGTGACAGTGTGCCTACCAGGTACGGGGTGGGGGCGTCTTAGGGGCAGTGGGGGCCGGGCCCCCTGAGCACGGAGCCACCGGGGTGCACACGCGGATCTGGGCAGATTTGCCTCTGGGGATGGGGGGACCCAGGTAGTAAACGACAGTCGTGGTTCAGTGTTTTCAGCACTTACCTTGTACCGAGTACTGTGTTAAGGACTTAACACAAGTGATCTCATTCAAACCTGGCAGTTCTTCTCCGGGAGGTGCATGTGTTTCCCCTTTAGAGATTAAGAAACTCGAGGTTCCCAGAGTAGCTCACACAACCGGTGGGACACAGAGCCCAAGTCTGACCAAGGTGGGAGGGGAGGTGGCAGGCGAGGGGACATCCGGGGTAGCAGCAGGGCTGCAGTGACCAGAGGGAGGGAGGGAGGGAGGGAGCAGGGCAGCATCTTCAGGGGACTCTGGAGCAGTGACAGGAAGAGCAGGGGGCTCTGCAGGGGGATCTGAGCTGCGGGTGGGGCCTCAGGCACGACAAGTGGCTGTTGAGAAGCCAAGGCTGTACGCGCCGGTGCTCGGAGGGCGGTCAGGCCAGCGGTCTGGTCCTGCAGGGTGGCCCGATGATGGAGGCCGGGCTTGGGCACCGCGTGGGCCTGGGTGGACCCATAGCAAGACCCGCATCTGACCTTGCTCAGTTTCTCTCCCTGAAGGCCTTCACTAACCCTCCACTGACTCTCCCCTCCACCCAGGGACCATCCAGAATGTCACGTTTGGAGCGGGACTCAGCTACATCAGCTCACCCCGGACACCCTTTCCTGTCAGAGGCCACTCCCCCCCGGCCAGGTCCACGAGCCGTGCCGGCACTCCAGGAAGTCTGGGGGTGTCAGAGGCCCCGGGCCACGGGGACAACGTTCTTTGTCTGTCGCTGCCTGACATGCCGTAAGTTCCCTGGACCCCGCCCAGAGGTGTTCCCGTTGGGAGGTGGGGGGCTGTCCCACCCCAGGTGACACGCCTATTCCCCCCAGGCCCCCGCAGCCCCCGCAGTGGAACGTGACATCTCCCGCCAGAGGAAAGGACAGTGCAGCCCCCAGGAGGTCACGCCGCAAGGCCCCCCTGAAAACAGCCAACTGACCACCGTGCCCCTGGCCCCAGACGCTTCCACTGTGAGCAAAGGGCTCGCCTGTGAGTCCAGCGCCGCCCAGCTTTTCACCTGTGTGGTTGGTCAACCTTTTCAGTTTCTCCTTATGAAATGCCTGGTTAAAAAGTGTAAAATACTAGAGAAATGCCTTAAGCATTTAATACTGTAACTTTACTCCAGATGGAAGGAGGCTGCCAGAGGGCGGCTTCCCACTCTGCTTCTCCAGGGACCCTTGCTGGACTGGAGGTCCTGCTCTTGCAGAAAGGCCGCCTTCCCTGGCTTCTCGCCACCGTGGTTTGTGACCCTCTTTTCCCGACTTCTGCCAACCTGTGTCATGTGCTAATTGTGTGCAATAAACCGAAGAGATTTGTGAATTTAAAAAAACTTTGAAGATATCCAGTCCCTTCTCATAAGCGCTGTTCTGGTCCTTAAAGAACACAGTCCTGAGCTTTCTCTTCTATAGTCAAGCTTCTGGTAGCTGGTTTCAGTTCCTTATACTAAGTACATAGTTTCCCGTATCTGATGCCAAAATCTTGATTGTAATATTTTTTCTATTCTTATTTATAAATTGCAGACTTTTAAAGCTTTTTCAAATGAATAAAAGTATGAGTACAGCCTTCGAGTATTTTTAGCGCAGGGCTTTAATTGGTACTTAATTGACATAAAGTGTTTAAGAACCCAAATCTTCCCCGTTAGGGAAAAAGGACTCAATCTGTCTTTAACGTGCAGGTCCTCTGCCCCTGCCTCTGTCTTTTTCCTCACAGCAGACATCTTAGCATAGACTATAAGTCTCTGCTTAAGAAAACCCTCTGTGTTCCTTACCTGGAGCAACAGCAGCGCTGATGACATGCGCGTAGTCCGCTAAGGGCTGTTCCCGCAGGAGAGTGGCCTTAGGTTCCTCTGTTGGCGCCATCAGGTAACCTTAAAACCCTTGTATGTGCGTGTTTTGTCCAAGAATGACCAGAAAGAAATTTGGTTGGTTCACGTCTTAATCCCAGTTCTACAGAAGTAAAAGCACAGGGTTGCTGTTTGCGTGTCCTGCACGTGACGGGGTGGTTGGATGAGAGGGTGGATGTCGTCATGACCCCCCAGGTGCCGTGTGTGTTGACACGCATGCACGGAGTCAGTCACAGGGCTGCCCCTAAGCGAATACCCTCACCTCCGTCCAGCACTTCAAATCTAGGGCCATGCCTGACACGACACAGGAAGGAGAGAAATGAAGAGACCGAGCTGCTTTTTTTTTAGAAGCTTTTATAAATGAGGTTTAAGAAATACCAACTCACAGGTGTGTTAGTAGCACAGGTCTGTGGCACGGGGTACAGCTGCAGCCACACCAAGGCCCCAGCAGCCCATGTGGCCTCGCGTCTCCAGCAACTTATACATCTTAAAATCACTCGATGCTCCTTTTCTGCCTGCGTTTTTACAGTGACGGGCAGCAACCTCCCAGACCCCACACTCACTCCTCTCTCCTCCGTCAGAGCCAGAGCCAGGTCACATGGCACCGGGACGGAGGTTTTAGGGTACAAGAAGACTACCCCATCACTGTGACAACCGAGGAGGAGGCTGGAGCTGCCCCCACAGGTGGAAGGGCCCTACCCTTCTCCACCCAGAGGAGCTGAGGATGAAGGGACAGTCTTAGGTCTGTCTGCGCTCTCAAGACACAGATGGAAGAAGTCAGGCACCCTAGCATGACGAGGTGCTGCCCTCTGCTGCTGCCAATACTCCATGACAGAGCGTTCACACGACTCAGAAAAGAAAGGGCAACGCAAGTCTCGAGTATTCAAGTAAGACACTGAAAGTTTCATCCCAAGATGACTATGTTCTTCTACATAAAACCCATCCTGTAACAGAGTCGGAGGCATCCTTCTGAGAAGCTCCTTGGTCCCAAGGGCTTCACGCTGAGTTAACACAGCAGCGTGTCTGAGGCTAAGAACAAAGGGTGCTGTTCCTGACGCCCCCACAAAGCAGGCAGCATGTGGGGCACGATCAGGAAGTTGCCTTTGACTCAGGCACACACTTTGCCCATCGTCAGTCAGACCGTCGCCGGCCGCCCTTCCTGCTGTTCTTCAGAGGCTGGCCTCGCGACCCTGCACAACAGCTTCCTGTGCGGCGAGACAGAACCTGCGCTGTCTTTATGGCAGAGAGGGACAGTGGGGTTCATTGTCTTTAACAGATTTGATTTGAAAACTGCCTTTGGCCCTGGACCGTCGTATGAACTACACAAGTAAGTAAAATGAATTTAAAAGCCAGACAGCAGGGCTGCTGTTTCCTGAGCCATCTTCAGCCAAAAACCTCTGTCCCAGGGAAGCCAGGCTGGGGTGCCACACTGAGGACCCCGCCCTTGCCGCCGTCCTGGGTTGACCCACGTGGTACGTGAACGGCACCTTAGGTAGGGCTGATCCACACACGGCCAGCGTCGGGGCGTCGGACAAGGGTGGGCGGGCTGGCCTGGAGTCAGGAGCCAATGCTACTCCGAGCAGGTATGCGGCCCCACCCCGGGCACCAACCAGCACGGTCTGCACACCGCGTCTGTGGGTCTGGGGCAGAGGTGGTCTGAGGAGCCCAAGGAAGAGGCAGCTTGAAGCCAACCTGAGAGCCCTTCATGTCTCTTCTGGAGAGACGCAAACAGACCAAGACAGTACTCAACTGGAATTTTCTTAAAGGTTTCCTAAGCACAAGGAACACTGAGTGGTGTGTCCAATTGAACAGGAGTAGCTTGGGCTCCTGCCTTAAGTTGAACTTTTAAAAAAAGAGGTTATTTAACATTGCATGACAACTTATTTACAGTTTAAATAGAAATTTTCAATAATCAAAATACATCTTTAGCAAAAATTTAGAATGTAAAATTTTATAAAATACCCATAGAAAAGCAGAACATAGTATCAGTACCATTTCAGATTTAGCATAAGATGAAGGTCTTCCTTCAACACTGGGACCCGCCATGGATGAGCAGGGTTCCTACAGGTAAGAAGATTCCCTCCTTCTAACAAGCAATTTACCTTCCTGATTTGGACTGTTGTTATAAAATGCTGACCCAAAAAGACTCCCCAAGATGGACACTAGGACAGTAACAGCAAAGCCTCAGGATGAAGTGGCCTGACCACTTGGCCACCGTGAAGCCAGGTCACTGCAGCTGAGGCTCATGCCTTGCCCCCCTCTGCCAGCCCTTGGATACCGATGCCACCTGCCACGGAGCAGATCACCGTGCCTCCCGGGCCCTTGGCACCCGCCCTGAGGCCACCCAGACCCCGACGGGGTCGGTCACTTTTTGGCCTTGTGACTGTGCCCATCTTGAGGAAAACTCTTTTATTCGTGTGGCTTGTTAAAAAGTAAGAAAGGAGTAGCGGTCAACTTTGGCCAAAACAAAAAGCTTTCATGCGCGTGTCCAGCCCCGTCTGGCTCCCCTCGCAGGGCTGCTCCCAGCAGGGTCCCCCGTGGAGGTATCCACGTGTGCGTGCGGCCGTGCTGCCGTCTAGATCACGAACGAGGACTTGTGTCTGAAGTCGCCCTGCAAGGCCAACACTGGCTTAGAGGGCAGCCCGCGGCCACGCAGGGCCCAGTGTGCGGTGGGAAGGGAGCCTGACACCGCTTCCCCACAGCGGGCTCTGAGGAGAGGCCGCGAGGCCTGTGGACTGAGTGCCCCGCGAGCGCACAGCCAGGGGAAGGGCTGAGGGCTCGCGCTTCGGATGTGACTCAGAAATCTCTTTTACGGACCTGCTTGGTTCTCAGGGGAATGTCATCTTCCCTGCTCGGGACACTGCAGCCTCTAGGCTGCCTTACCTCATCGTCCGTCCTGATGTAGTTAACTCCATCCGGCTTCCCTGGGTTCTTGTAGCTGAAACAGAGGGGAGCCGAGTGACCACCAGTGGACCACAGAAATGCCCACTGGTGCTTTGTGCAGGTAGGACAGGCTCACCTTTCCCCGTTCTGCTTATTGTTGATGAAGTAGCCACGTCTGTAGGCACAGCAGATGCCCACTGTGATGAGGGCCAGTACAGTCAGGACAACCAGGACTCCCCCAATAATCCCGCCAATGTTGAGGTCATCTGGAGAAGAGAAGGGGTCAGAAGACACGGCCTGCCGCCCCTGCCCCTCCCGGCCCGGAACACCTCCGCCCACAGGCCACGACACCCACCCGCTGCGCCAAAGCCGTGTGGCACTGCCTGCGGGGCATAACAATCATCTGGGGACATTATTACTGGACGACATGGTTATACTACAAAGACAGCTAGGAGCCAGAGTCCTAAGGAAGAAAAAATTCTGCCTTGTCTAGTACAGCATTCTTGAATGTGAGTGCACTGTTATTTAAAAATAAGTCTTTGAAATTTTGATTTCATAACGTCAGTTCCCAAGCTCTATCCATAGAGAGTCCAGAGGTCTGGGGCAAAGCCCAGGAATCTTCCTCCTGCCGAGAGCAGCTTCCCAAATCTGACAGCAGCCAGAAGAGTCGCCTGGAGGCTGACTCCACAGGTGAGGGGGGCCCTGAAGTCTAACCCCGTCCTGCCCTCAACCCCCCCTTAGAGCCAACACCCCCAGAGAAAGAAGCACCTGAACAGGGCAGAATTACTGGGGCTAAACCCTGGGTTTCAGCTTACCGCTACTGCAAAACGGTTAAACTTGATACATTTTTGGAGAACCTTGTATCTCGATAATTCTATCAGTTACCAAAGAAATGGAGTTCATGGAACGTCGTTAAGAGTTACAAGATGAGGAGGACCAGCCTGTCAGTCCTCCAGCTGCTCCTTGGTGCGTCCTCGCCTCCTCCCACCGGACCCGGGCAGAGCCCGTGTGCCCGCACGGGGGGGGGGCGGTCACAGCTGAGGGGCACCCGCCGGCCTGCAGGGCAAGGCTCGGCAGAGACACTCACACACTTCCATGTCCTGCTCCTCGCAGCGGGCTGAGCCCGCGTCGTTGGAGGCGATGCAGTAGTACTGGCCCGAGTCCTCCTTGTGGATGGCGCTGAACACCTGTTTGGGGACTGGGAGTGAATGGGGACCCGACAACAGGGCTTGGTGCACAGTGAGCCCCCTCCATGCCGGGGGCACCAGAGCCGGCAGCAGCCGGGCTTCACGTGCCCGCGACTCCAACCCACTGCCGCCTCACTCCGCACCACGGGGTCGTCCACGAACATCTGTGTGTCTCTAGAAGGACTTTTTAAAAGTCGTGCCCACGACACCACGACCGTGCTGAACGCAGCCAGCAGTTCCTCAACATCAGACGTGTGGCCAGGGAGTAAGTCCCAGCTGCCTCCCGACTCTGTCCCAAGGACAGCACCGGCCAGGCCACCTACGCCCTCCTCAGTCACTGTCCCCCCCTTGGCTCTGCCCCCTTTCCCTGGCCCCCTTACAACTTTTCTGTCTATAAAGGGAGGGCAGGGTCCCCGATGTGCGGGGCTCAAAGCTGCTGTCTCGTAAAGTTTACTGTCTCTTAATAACTGCTCTTCCCACTCTTAATAACTGCTCTTCCCACAACACAGACGTGCGCACCCGCCCCCCTTCTGAGAGACCTTACCAGGGTGCCCGTGTCAGGGTTGAAGAGGAAAGAGGAGTTTCGGAACCGGGGGTTGGCCCTGGAATCTGTGGGCAGTGGCACGTCGTTGCGGTACCAGCTGTAATGCGGCCGGGGGTAGCCCTCGCCCTCCTGGCAGGTCAGCGTGGCCGCCTTGCCCACAGGCACAGCCCTTGGCACCCTGCACACTGGGGGCACCGGCTTCACTGCAGGAGAAGCACGGCAGGGGTTACGGTCAGCAACAGGGCCCTGTTCTTACCACAGCCCACAATGAACCTGCTCCAAAAACGAGTCAGCCAGCCGGGTTCCAGACGCTGCGTCGCGGGCAGGCCCGCTCCCCTGTGGCCCGCGCTGCCTGTGGTTGCCCCCGTAGGTGACCCCCCAGCGTTCCCAGTGCCTCCACCCCCTCTAGCAGGTGGACAGAAGAGGCAGAAGCTCCCCTTCTCTCCTCATCTCCAACCCAACGCAGGCAGCCTGAGCTTCCCCTGCCCCACCCTGCCCCGCCAAGCGCCACACCCTCGGGGACGTGACCGTAGAAGCAAAGGAAGGAAGGAAGCTGGTCTTCTCCCCACAGGCAGGCGCGTGAGCCGAGGGCAGGGGCCACCACCCCACGTGCACCCGCACCTTGCACAGTTAACTCGATGACAATCTCATCAATCTCCTTGCGGTCGTGCCGAGCAACCACCTCACAGCGGTAAAGGGCTGAGTCCGTCCGGGTCACGTTCCAGATCTTCAGAGAGGTTTTCCCCAGCAGTTCTGCACGGCCGGCCAGGTCTCCTGTACAGAAGACAGGGCACTGAGGGGCTCTTTACAGACAGCTCTGCTGCTTGAAGGAGGAGGTTCTGGGGCCATCTCTGGTGCCTCGGCAGGAAAACTGCAACTGGCTCGTCTCCGTTCCTGTGAGAATGCCGAGCACCAAGGGAGTGCCTGGGCTGTAAGAGGACTTGGCCATGTGTCTCTGTTGTTAAGGCAAGGGCCTCCTTTCCTTTTCATCATTCCCAGAAAGGGTTCCCCATTAAAAGAGAAAACAAGTCAAACAACATTAAAAGACAAACAGCATTCCACAAATGGTACTGGGACACCTGGGTACCCACATGCAAGAGAATGACGTGGACCCCTACCTCACACCACACACAACACAAACCTTGCTGCACAAGCTGAAACTGAAACCCTTAGGAAAAAACAGAGACGTGAATAACCATGACCTTGGATTAGACAGTGATCTCTTAGGTCACCAAAAGCACAAGCCCACACACACAAAGTTGTATCAGCCTTCACGAGTCTTTCATAATAAATTAAGAACTTTTGTGCTTCAAAGGACAGAAGCAAGTAAGAAGACAATCTGCTGACTGGGAGAAAATCATATATCTGACAAAGGACTAGCATACAGAACGTATGAAAATTCGCAATTCAACAAATAAACAACCTAATTAAAAATGGACAAAGGATTTGAATAGACATTTCTCCAAAAAGATAGACAAATAGCCAATAAGCACGTGAAAAGATTCTCAACATCATTAGCTGTCAGGGAAATGCAAGTCAGAACCACAACGAGATACCACTTCACACCCCCTAGGATGACTGGACTCAAAACAATGGATAATCTCAAGCGTTCCTGAGGATGCGGGGAAACACACAGCCAAGGGAATGTAAAATCGTCCAGCCACTGTGGAAAAGAGCTTGGCCGTTTCTCAAAAAACTGAACATGTGATACCACATGACCCCACAATTGTGCTCCTGCTAATTATCCCCAAGAAGTGAAAAATTACGTTTGTACCAAAACCTGTACAACGTTTATGAACATTATTGATAATAGCCCAAAATGGAAACAACCCAAATGTACAGCAGTTGATGAAATGCGGCATATCTATAATGGAATATTATTCATCGATATAAAGAAGAACAGGGACTTTCCTGGTGGTCCAGTGGTTAAGAATCCGCCTTCCAGTGCAGGGGACATGGGTTCAATCTCTGGTCAGGGAACTAAGATCCCACATGCCGTGGAGCAACTAAGCCTGTGCTCTCTAAAGCCCGTGCACCACAACTAAAGATCCCACATGCCGCAATGAATATCCCACGTGCTGCAACTAAGACCCGACAAGGCCAAATAAATATATATATATATTTTTAGAAAGAACAAAGTACAGACACTTGCTACAACATGGATGAACCTTGAAAACGATGCACTAAGTGAAAGAAGCCAGGACCAAATATTGTATGATTCCATTTATAGGAAGCATCCAGGACAGGCAAACCCACAAGGTGAATTAGTGGCTGCCAGGCTGGGGAAGAAGGGACACGGTTTCTTTTGGGGGCGGGGATGTGCTGGAATCTGCCAGTGACGGCCACACGTCTTTGCTGAATGTACTAACCACCAACTACACGCTTCAAAACAGTGAGTTTCATGCTATGTGAATTTAAAACATTTTTAAAGCATAAAGGACACAGTAACTCTTTCAAAGAAGCACAAAGAACCCGGGCACTGACAAATAGGGAAAGAGTTAGAAAAGAAAATGACACAAAAATTAGAAACGAATTTACTAAACCTGCTAATTGGTGACAAGTCTAGGAAGGATTTACCACACGTGATGGAAACGGCAAAATGCTTTTGCTAAGAGAACGAACGTTTCTGACGGCGTTTTCTAGCGGGAAGGTTCGTCATCCAGGCACCAGCAGGGGTCAGAGCGTCCACCGTGTGGGAAACAAGTAAACGCAAACCCACCAGGCGCTGGTGGCACAGCCCTGCCCTAGGCAAGGCCTCCCTCCAGGCCTCTATTTTGTGTGGCAATTTCTGGGGGGGGAAGAAACAGAAAGTTGCTTAAGAACATTCCCGCTCGGTCAGGGCTTATCAAGAACAGCCTGATGAAGCTGCTAGAGAAAACCGATTTGTTTCCTGAGAATAGCACTGCCATCTCTTCGTAAACCAGAGGTGGGAGGATACTGGTGGGCAAACAGAACTGTTTTTAAGAGCCCATGACCCCTGATGATGTGGAGGACCTGAGGCAGAAAGGCTGTAATTTCAGGTTGATGCGCAAAGCCTCCACCCCTTCCCTGAAACCCCCACTGTCACATTCTCAGAGGGATCGGGGCTGCCTGCCTCTGCAGCTGTGCTGACTCTTCCATCCGCCTGTCCCCCGGGGTGGCCCCCTCCTGCCATCACAACCCCCCCCGCCCCATCCACACTACCCTGACCCCCTCCTGGCCTCTGCAGAAGAATCCTGAACTGGGCCCTGCTCTCAGCTATGCCCACCACCTGCCCCGTCTGCAAAGCAACCACCCCCGTCTCTAAAGCATCAGTGGGACCACATCACGCCACTCCTGAGGCCTTCCAAGCGCCATCCACCTCGTGTCCGCCCTCCCCTGCTGGGCCGAGAGCCAGCGGTCCCTCCGAGAAGCTCCCTGCGCTTCCACGTCTTTCTGCCCCATGTGCTCATGGCCCAGCGCCTCCCTGCAGCCCGTACCCTGCCTTCCCGCATGGTGCGCTCAGCACCCAGGTGTGTACAGTGGGCGCTCCTGTCCCCCTGCTGTTCCATACTGTCCTACTAATGAAGTCACTTATAAAGTCGTGGGTCACGATAGGGAGATAGCCTCAGAGAATGTTCACTCAGATACCTCAAAGCTACGGCTGCGTGTGGACTAAAATCCTAACTGATTACGTGATATTTACTGAAGTAGGGTCACAGGTGCAGGGAGGTTCCATACACTATTCTCACTACTTTTGCATGTTGACTTTTCCATATGTAAAACAAGACAGAACACCAATCCTGGCTACAGATGCAGGTCCAGTTAGAGCAAAGTCTTGGCCACTAGTGCATGCCTGGGCCTTCTGTACAAATGAGAGGACCACAGGATCATACCCTGAATTTTGTTGTCAAAAAACACATATGTGGTTTGTTCATCTTGGATTTTCTTCCACTCAATCCTGGGGTCATTTGTCTGTGAGTCCGTAATGATACAAGATAGTTCCACACCTAATGAGCAAGGGAAGAAAGAGAACTGTCAGTGAATGTGGAACAATTTTAGGTTCACTTGTATACCCAGACCCTGCAAGCTACATGTATATTTAGGTCTGTCGTGTAGATTAAAAATCTAGCTAGCTCCAGGCTCCAAGAGACTTTAGTTTTAGCTAGAAAAACAATATAGATGATTAGCAAAGACTTCTATTAAAGAGAGCACACGTTCCCCCTAATACTCTGCTTGTATATAAGAACGTTCTTGGTTGTGTAAATGCAAAGCCAGGCCAGGAATCAGGTTTCAGCCAACAGAAAGCCTGCAGAGTTGCCCGCGGGCTGCTGAAGCAGTGCTTCGCTCACACGTGCACGTCAGATGGCTGCTGGGGAGCCGGCCACCCCCAAGCCTCTAGGGCAGGACACATCCGTGTGTGTCTATCCTGCATCGGCTGCCAGATCACCAAGTGGTGCCCCTTTGCCTAAACCCTTCCTTGGACTTACTTTCAAATTCCTGTACCACTGGGTTTCGGTTGCTGGATTTGAGATTCACAGCCCCTATCAAGCAGCCTGAGGGAAAAAAGAAAAGTAAAATCAGAGACAACGCGACACTAAAAGAGCAGAGAACCCGCACTTGACATCAGACTTTCCCTTTATGGCGGCTACAGTTACGAACCACAGAAGATGTCAAATGTCATGTTCCAAAACAAAGTCTCTTAGATACAGCAGGGTGACTGCTTTCTGAGTCTGACCTTCACTGGAAGGAACCCAGGAGAAAGAGAATTCTCAGAGTGCACTTTCCTTCTTAGTCCCAGAACAAAGCCCCTAGAACTTTCAAGACCTTCCTCTAAGAATGTACTTTTAAAAAAAGGATTGTAAGAGAGAGCTACACAACAACAGACTGGACAACCCAGAAGAAATGGACAAATTCATAGAATCATACAACTTTCTAAGACTGAATCATGAAGAAAGAAAATCTAAATAGATCACTAGTAAGGAGACTGAAACAGTAATCAAAAGCTCCCCCCAAACAAAAGTCCAGGACCAGTCAGCTTCACTGGTAAATCCTACCAAACATTCAAAGATTTGATACCTGTCCTTCTCAAACTATCCCCCAAAATTTAAGAGGACAGAACACTTCCTAACTCATTTTTCAAAGCCAACATTACCCTGATACCAAAACCAGACAAAGATAACACACAAAAAAATTATCTCTGATGAACACAGATGCAAAAATTCTCAACAAAATATTAGCAAACTGAATACAACAATACATTAAAAAGATCATACACCATGAACAAGTGGGACTTATTCAACATCCACAAATCAATGAACATGATACACCACATTAACAAAATGAAGGATAAAAACCATATGAGCATCTCAGATGCAGAAAGAACATTTCACAAGGTTCAACACCTATTTATGACAAAACTCTCAAAAAAATGGGTATAGAAGGAAGCTCAACATAATAAAGGCCACAAATGACAAACCCACAGCTAACATCACACTCTACAGCAAGGGTCCCCAACCTCCGGGCCACGGACCGGTAGGACTGTTAGGAACCAGGCTACATAGCATGAGGTAAATGGCAGGCAAGCGACCGAAGCTTCATCTTCCACTCCCTATCGCTCACGTTACCGCCTGACTGCCACTCACATTACTGCCTAAACCATCCCCCCACCCCCAGTCTGAGGAAAAACTGTCTTCCATGAAACCAGTCCCTGGTGCCAAAAAGGTTGGGGACCACTGCTCTACAGTGAAAAACTAAAAGCTTTCTTTTACAATTGGGAACAAGGTAAGGATGCCCACTCTCACCACTCCTATTCAACACAGGAAGTCCTAGCCAGAGCAATTAGCCATGAAAAGAAAATTAAAACATCCGGGGACTTCCCTGGTGGCCCAGTGGTTAAGAATCCGCCTGCCAATGCAGGGGAAACAGGTTTGATCCCTGGTCTGGGAAGATCCACATACCATGGAGCATCTAAGCCCATGCACCACAACTACCAAGCCTGCACTCTAGAGCCCACGAGTCACAACTACAGAGCCCACGCGCCGCAAGTGCTGGAGCCCACGTGCTCTAGGGCCTGTGCTCTGCAACAGGAGAAGCCACTGCGATGAGAAGCCCGAGCACCACAAAGTAGCCCCCACTTGCCGCAACTAGAGAAAGCCCGTGTGCAGCAACGAAGACCCAACACAGCCAAAAAATAAATTAAAAAAAAAAAAAATTAGGGGCTTCCCTGGTGGCACAGTGGTTGAGAGTCCACCTGCCAATGCAGGGGACACGGGTTCGTGCCCTGGTCTGGGAAGATCCCACATGCCACGGAGTGGCTGGGCCCGTGAGCCATGGCCGCTGAGCCTGCGTGTCCGGAGCCTGTGCTCCTTAACGGGAGAAGCCACGACAGTAAGAGGCCTGCGTACCGCAAAAAAAAAAAAAAGAAAAAAGAAAAAAGAAAAAAAATTAATAAAATAAATAAAAACATCCAAATTGGAAAGGAAGAAGTGAAATTATCACTATTTGTATATGACATGATTTTATATACAGAAAATCCTAAAGACTCCACCAAAAAACTATTAGATATAATAAATGAATTCAGTAAAGTTGAAGGGTACAAAATCAACATACAGAAATCTGTTCTATTTCTAAAAATTAACAACAAGCTAGCAGAAAGAGAAATTAAGAAAACAATCCCATTTACAACTGCAACAAAAAGAATAAAATAACCTAAGAATAAATTTTTCCAAGGAGGTGAAAGACCTGTACACAGAAAACTATAAGACATTGTTCAAAGAAACTGAAGAAGACACAAAGAAACGGAAAGACATTCTGTGCTCATGGACTGAAAGAATTAACACTTAAAATGTCCATATTACCTAAAGCAACCACAGATTCAATGCAATCCCTATCAACATCCCAAGGGCATTTTTATTTTTCACAGAAATAGAACAAAAAATTCTAAAATTCATATACAACCACAAAAGACCCTGAATAACCAAAGCAATCCTGAGAAAAAAAGAACAAAGCTGGAGATATCACACTCCCTGATTTCAAACTACATTATAAAGCTTTAGAACTCAAAACAGCATGATATTGGCAGAAAAACAGATATAGCTCAATGGAACAGAATTGAAAGTCCAGAAATAAACCCACACATATATAGACAATTAATTTATGACAAAGGAGCAAACAGCATACAATGGAGAAAGGATAGTCTTCAATAAATGGTGTTGGGAAAACTGCACAGCCACATGCAAAAAAAAAAATTGAAACTAGATGACTATCATATGCCATATACAAAAATCAACCCCAAAGGGATTAAAGATTGAATGTAACCCATGAAACCATAAAACTCTAAAAGAAAACACAGGCAGTACGCCTTTGACATCAGTCTTAGCAATATCTTTCTAGATATGCCTCCTCAGCAAGGGATACAAAAGCAAAAATAAACAAATGGGACCACATCAAACTAAAAACCTTTTGCACAGCAAAGAAAACAACAAAATGAAAACACAAGCTACCAAATAGGAGAAGATATTTGCAAATCATATATCCAATAAGGCATTAATGCTCAAAATATATAAAGAACAATAAAAAAAACCCAATAACCTGATTAAAAAATGGGCAGAGGAACTGAACATACATTCTTCCAAAGAAGACATACAGATGGCCAACAGACGTGAAAAGATGTTCAACGTCACTAATTATCAGGGAAATGCAAATCAAAACCACAATGAGATATCATATTGTATCTGTCAGAATGGCTGTTATCAAAAAGGCAAGAAATAACAAGTGTTGGCAAGGATGTGGAGAAAAGGAAACCATGGTGCACATGGATAATGTAAATTGGTGCACCCACTGTGGAAAACAGTATGGAGATCCTCAAAAAACTAACACTAGGGAGCTTCCCTGGTGGCGCAGTGGTTGAGAGTCCGCCTGCCGATGCAGGGGACACGGGTTCGTGCCCCGGTCCGGGAAGGTCCCACATGCCGCGGAGCGGCTGGGCCCGTGAGCCATGGCCGCTGAGCCTGCGCGTCCGGAGCCTGTGCTCCGCAGCAGGACAGGCCACAACAGTGAGAGGCCCATGTACCGCAAAAAAACAAACAAAAAACTAACACTAGAACTACCATATGACTGAGCAATTCCACTCCTGGGTATTTATCAGAAGAAAAAAAACACTAATTATAAAAGATATATGCACCCCAATGTTCATTGCAGCATTATTTATAGTAGCCAAGATATGGAAGCAACTTAAGTGGCCATCAATGGAAAAATGGATAAAGATGTGGCATGTGTGATGTGTATATATGTGTGTGGGATGGAATATTACTCAGCCATAAAAAAGGATGGAATCTTGCCATTTGCAAAAACATGGATGAACCTTGAGGATATTATGCTAAGTGAAATATCAGGTGAAGAAAGACAAATACCATATGATTTCACTCATACATGGAATATAAAAAACAAACAAAATGACAAAATAAATGAACCAAACCAAACTATAACAAACATGTAGATACAGAGAACAGAGTAATGGTTACCAGAGGGGGTGGGGATGGGTAAAGGCGGTCAATATGGTGATGCGTGGAAAGTAAACTCTTGGTGGTAAGCTGCTGTAGTGGATACAAAAGTAGAAGTATAATGTTGTGCACAAGAAGCTTATATAATGTTATAAAATCAATGTTACCTCAATAAAAAAAATTTTTTAAAGAATTTTCTTTTCATCATCTCCCAGACCTACATGGGCCTTCTTGTCATTCCTCCCTCCTGCCTGGTACCTTCCCCTGCATGATGGCATGGACATTCTGGGTACAGTTACCAACCAGGTAAGAGACCACCTTGCTGGATTAGCTGTTTATCTAACCCGTGATTTCCATCCATTAAAAAGTTTGCACCAGTCTTTGGTAAAATAAGAAAAATAACAACATGGCGATTTTCATGAAGCTTAGCTGAATGAAGCTATCGATGGAATCAAAATATGCTATTTGCATGGTGATCTCTTTCAAAATTAGCACCTGACTATCCACGTGTTTAAACAACGTTGAAATCAGTTATCATGGTCTCAAAATGTCTTAGCTGATTTCTTGGAGACAAGATCAACTAGGTACATTGACCACCTACAAAATGTCATTCTTCAGCTATTTGGCCTCTAGGAGAATATGCCATCCCCAGAGAAGGTCTTCCTACGTTAACCCTCATTAAGGTCCCTGGACCTCAGCTTACCACACCAGGTAAGAAAATGTGAAGACTTGCACTCTGAGCTGCAGGTCACAACAATCCATTTTTTTAATTTTTAAATCTTATTTAATGGTTCGGCTACATGTATACATTCCAAGTATGTGTTTTGATGCTTTCTGTCTTATTTAGTAAGACTTCATTAATTACAGCAGAAGCCTTAAAGAATGTAGTAATAGGGATGAAAATCAGAAGTATAGGGGCTTCACTGGTGGCGCAGTGGTTGAGAATCTGCCTGCCAATGCAGGGGACACAGGTTCGAGCCCTGGCCTGGGAAGATCCCACATGCCGCGGAGCAACTAAGCCCGTGCGCCACAACTACTGAGCCTGCGCTCTAGAGCCCGTGCTGCACAACAAGAGAAGTCACAGCAATGAGAAGCCTGCGCACCACAACGAAGAGTAGCCCCCGCTCGCCACAGCTAGAGAAAGCCCGCGCACAGCAACGAAGACCCAACAGAGCCTAAATAAATAAATAACTTTAAAATTAAAAAGAAAGAATAAGTATAATATACTTGAACTGTCATTAGTTGCTAAAACAGTCACTTCTACTTTAGATTTCACATCCAGGACAAGTGGCGCCTGCTCTGTTTTGTTTTGTAACCACGTGCTACTCCTTTTGGGGAAACCCACCCACACTAATGCAGCCCTTTCCACTGCTCCTTCCATCCAGAAGCCCCCAGGGACCCACTAACAGAGAGGAACACGGGACGCTCTGAGTATCTACCAAGGCCACACAGGTTCCCTCTAGGGAAAATGACCTCAGTCCTTTCAGTGCGATCACTGTAATTTAGGTGATGAGACACCAAAACTGTGGTCCCAAATGACTATGACCAGGGATCAGCTTCCGACCCAAAGGCCATCTAAGGGGCCTTAGAGGTAAGTCACCAGAGCTTTGCCTGACTGGATAATGACAGGACAACCCAATCTGAGGCTTTCTCTTGAGAAGTATGAAGCTGAGAGAAATAAGAGAATAAACTACAGAGTTTACAGTCATGAGAGAAACAGCTGAAGTAGAGCCTGAGGACGCAGAGCTGGCGACAGATGAGCCAGGGGACAAGAAGGGGACACTGAGGTTACTCTAGTGTCCACAAAGGTCAGATTGTCACGGGGGCCAACTCTTCACAATAAACCTCTTAGGGAAACCAAGACCACTTGTTTCTTATAACCTAAAAGAAGCTAAGGTAACACAGCCCCAGATGATGGAGATAATCACCTCTTTTCTTCCCCCGCGTTGTGGCCAAGGTGAATGCACCCCCAAGGCCTGACTTTCTCCTACCCAACCACATGCGCAAGGGCAGAGCTAGACGAAGCGATGGCTCACAGCAGCCGGGCCCTGGCTCTGCCGCGGCCCCGTGCTGAGTCTCTCCTCAGCATTTCCTTCTGCTCCCAAGCTGTTCTTAAATGTAAAGACGGTTACGTTCCTTACTTTGCTCACCTCCAACAGCCCAGGGTCCCACTTTAAAATACAGAAGTAACTTGTGTATCAGAACAGTGTTTGTGAGGATTGGAAGCCCCAGACCAAATGCTTGACGACATCGCAGGTAACTCCTCCGGATATGAGCCAGTGCCTGGGCATGAGGTTCTGACATAAGCCAACCTCCTGGTGCTGTCGGAATACACTGAGGCTACATTATGTAAGACTCAGCAAAGGGATTTTGGACGGAAGGAGAAAAAGGGGGAAAATCCATTACAGCATACATCACATGCAGCTGTTCCTCTTTAATTTCATACCAACCTTGGCTTGCGCCTACCAGACTCTAAGCTCTTTGGGACAATCCAGTCATTCAGCAATTTTTTATTTATTGCCTTTTATAAGCCAGATACTGGCCTAAACATGAGGGATGATACATGAATAAAAGATAAAAATCTATGCCCTCATGGAGCTTACATTCTATCAACAGTACAAAGAAACAAGTATCATATGCACTCATCTTTCTATCTTCAAATCTAGTGTGGAATGGTATTTAGCAGGGACTCCAAAAGTGTTTACCGAATAAATCAATGTACATTTTTTATGTTCTAGATTGGATCTCCTTGAGTTTTCCAGAAAATCATTTAGTTGAATTCAGTTTGCTCACAGAGCTGTAATGTGGCTACTCTATTTTTCATCTTGCCCAGGAATCCATTATTAAATCTTGGACTTAGAAGGAATCTAAGACATGTGTAGTTGTTTCTATTCAAATCCTCCGAAAGAAATTTAAGACTGTCCTCTGGAGGCAGGTGTGGTAAGTTCCAAGTATATTGTGTTCATTTAATGTGACCTTGACCCAGCCTCCCCCAATGGTTATATAATTACAGCACAGTATCAAAACCAGAAAACTGACGCGTGTACAGTGTATGTGGATGGTTGTACATCATTTATCACATGTGAAGATTCCTGTAACCACCACTGCAGTCAAGACACAGACCTCTTCCATCACCAAAGACCTCCCTCCTGCAGGCCCTCACCATCCCTCAGCACTGGCAAATGTTAATCTGTCCCCTATGGCCATAATTCTGTCATTTGGAGAATGCTATATAACAGGAAATACACAGTCGGTGGCCTTTTGAGGCTGACTTTTTTGTTCAGAATAAAGCCCTTTAGGTCCATCCACCTTGTGTGTAATGACAGTTTGTTTCTTTCTACAGCCAAGCAGCGCTCCGCACCGGGGATGCACCACACTGTGTTTAACCACTCACCCACGGAAAGGCATCTGGGTTGTTTCCAGTTTGGGGCTATGATGAATAAAACTGCTGTGACATTTGTGCACAGACTTTCGTATGAACATAAGTTTCCTTTTCTCTGGGACAGATGCCCAAGAGCACAAACCCTCGTCGTATGTTGTGGCATGGTTAGTTTTTTAAAGAAACTAATAACTGTTTTCCAGAGTTGGGCTGGACCAAAAATTCATTGTAGGAAAGTTTTCTTTCTAAATTTTGGTTTTTAAACTCAGCAGGGTACACCGGACCACTCTGTACTACCTTTGCAACTTCCTGTGAATCTATAATTATTTCAACATTAAATCGTAGAACACTTCTCTATTTCTAAAATGATGATAGTGAAATCAGTATGGCATTTGGAATCGGTTGGCTATGCAAAAAACTGAAGTAACAGTTTTAAAGCATTGATATTCACAATACACCAGAAATCATATATATACTTAACAACTATTTAAACTTAGATAAAAATTTTTATGTAAGGCCTCCTGAATTCTTTCAGTGAATACATCAGTTAAAAAATCAACTGGCATGGGGCTTCCCTGGTGGTCCAGTAGTTAAGAATCCGCCTTCCAATGCAGGGGATGCGGGTTTGATCCCTGGTCAGGGAGCTAAGATCCCGAATGCCGCAGGGCAACTAAGCCTGCACACCACGACTACTGAGCTCGCGCACCTCACGCGCCACAACTAGAGAGAAGCCCACGCGCCGCAACAAAGAGCCTGTGTGCCGCAACTAAGACCTGACGCAGCCAAATAAATAAATGTTTTTTAAAAATTAAAAAAAATCAACTGGTGTAACCGTATTCATGACCAAAGTATATAAAAGGAATACTCGTGTGGTCATGAATAATCTGCAGTGCGTTTCACTGAACAGTAATGTCTGAGGTTTTGCTTTTGGACTCTAAAAAGCAGCAGCAGCAGGTAGAAAGTTGCTGTTCCTACCCAGCTGAAGGTTGGTGAACAGAGAAAACAGGAGTCAGGGTGACATCAAGATTCCCCCTTTATCAAATGTGGTATTTTTATCTCAGGAGATTCTTACAACTGAATGTGAGACGTGGGGCTCCGCCCTTTGTACTCTCACTGCGTTTTCCACTTTTCCCACTGTCTCACCATCATCATTATTTAACAATGTTTTTTATTCTGGTACAACATACACAACATAAAATTTACCACTTTAACCACTTTTACGTGTAAAACCTCAGCGGCATTAGGTACATGCACAATGTGTGCAGCCAACACCACCATCTGTCTCCACAACTTGCTCATCGTACCAAACAGAAACCCCATCCCCATTAAACAGCAGCTCCCCACTTCTTCGGAACCCTGGCCGCTGGCAACCTCCAGGCCATTGTCTCTGGACTTGCCTACTTGACAGACCTCACAAGTGGAATCACACAATATTTGTCCTTTTATGTCTGACTTACTTCATGCAGGATGATGTTTCCAAGGTACATCCATGTAACATGTAGCAGCAGCCCATTCCTTTTAAGGCTGAATGATATTCCACTGTACGTATACAGTCATCCCTCGGTATCTGCAGTGGACTGGTTCCAGGACACCCCTCGGCTAGCAAAATCCATGAATGCTCAAGTCCTTCATATGGCCTAGCGTTTGCATATAACCTACACAACCTCTCAGGTACTTTAAATCATCTCTAGGTTACTTAGAATGCCTAATACAATGCCAATGCTATATAAAAAGTTGCCAGGGCGAGGCAAGTTCAAGTGTGGCTTTTTGTAACTTTCTGGAATCTTTTTTCAAATATTTTGGATCTGCATTTGTTAAATCCAGGGATATGGAACCCATAGATACAGAGTGCTGACTGTATACCGTGTCTTGTTTATCCATTCATCTGTTGATGGACATTAGGTTGTTTCTACCTTTTGGCCATTGTGAACAATGCTGCTGTGAACAGTGGTGTACAAATATCTATCTGAGTCCCTGCTTTCAACTATTTGCGGTATGCACCTAGAAGCTTAATTACTGGATCATATTGCAATCCTATGTGTAACTGTTTGAAGAACTCCCAAGCTTTTCCACAGTGGCTGCACCATTTTATGATCCCATCAGCAATGCAGACAGATTCGAATTTCTCCACATCCTCACCAATGTTCGTAATTTTCCTTTTTTTTCAATAATATCCATCCTAATGGGTGTGAAGTGGTGTCTCATTGTGGTTTTTATTTGCATTTCCATAAACGCTAATAATGCACATCCTTTCATGTGTTTATTGACCATTTTCATATCTTCTTTGGAGAAATGTTTATTCAAATCCTTTGCCATTTTTTAAATTGGATTGTTTGGGGTTTTTGTTGTTGAGTTGTAGGAGTTCTTTATATATTCTGGATATTAATCCCTTGTTATGTATGTGCTTTGCAAATACCTCCTCCCACTCTAAGTTGTATTTTTACTCTCTTGATAGTATTCTTTGATGTACAAAAGTTTTTAATTTCAATGAAGTCCAATTTACCTATTTTTTTCTTTTGTTGCCTGCCTGTGCTTTTGACGTCACATCCAAGAAATCATTGCCAAATCCAATGTCATGAATATCTTCCACTGTTTTCTTCTAAGAATTTTATAGTTTTAAATCATATGTTTAGGTCTTTGGTCCATTTAAATTTTTTATAAGGCAAGGATCCAACTTCATTATTTAGAATGTGTATATCCAGTTTTTCTAACATCATTTGGTGAAAAGACTGTGCTCCATTCAATGGTCTTGGCACTCTTGTCAGAAATTATTTGATTATATACACAAGAGTTTATTTCAGGGCTCTCTGTTCTGTTCCATTGGTCCATACGTCTATCTTTATGCCAGTACCATACTGTTTTGATTACTGTAGCTTCATAGTAAGTTTTGTAATCAGCAAGTGTGAGTCCTCCAACTTTGTTCTTTTTTTTTTTCAAGATGACTTTGGCTATTTGGGTTCCCTTGAGATTCCATATAAATCTTTAGGATGGGATTTTCTATTTCTGAAAAAAAAAAAAACCATTGGGATTTTGATAGAGAATGTATTGAATCTGTAGATGGCTTTCCATAGTTTTAACAATATTAGATTTTCTAATCCATAAACATGGAGTATCTTCCATTTATTTTTATCTCCTTTAATTTCTTTCAGCAGTGTTTTTTAGATTTCAGTGTACTATGTCTTTTACCTCCTTGATTAAATTTATTCCTAAGTATTTTATTCATTTAGATACTACTGTAAATGGGATTGTTTTCTTAATTTCCTTTTCTGATTGTTCTTTGTTAGTGTATAGAAATGCAACTGATATTTGTATGTTGGTTTTGTTTTCTGTTTTCCTGTTATTAGCTCTAACAGGGTTTTTTGTTTCTTTGTTTTGTTTTTGGTGTAATCTTTAGGGTTTTTCACGTATAAGATTAAGTCATCCATGAATAGGGATAATTTTATGTTTTCTTCTCCAATTTGGATAACTTTTAAATTTCTTTTTGTTGCCTAATTGCTCTGGCTAGAAATTCCAATGTTATGTAGAACAAAAGTGGTGAGCTCTGGTATCCTACTCTTCTTCCTGATCTTAGGGAAAAACCTTTCAGTCTTTCACCATTAATTATGACACTGGCTATAAGGTTTTTCATATATCTTTTATTATGTTGAAGGAGATCTCATCTACTCCTAGTTTACTGAGTGTTTTTATTATGAAAGGGTGTTGAATTTGTCAAATATTTTTTCTGCATCAACTGAGATAATCATGTGGTTCTTTTCCTATATTCTATTAATGCAATGTATTACCGTAATTTTCATATGTTAAACCATTCTTTCATTCTGGGAACAAATTCCATTCATTCACGGTGTATAATCCTTTTAGTGTGTTGTGGAATTCCATCCGCTAGTATGTTTTGGAAGAATTTTGCATCAATGTTAAGGAATATTGGTCTACGGCTTTCTTGTAGTGGCTTTGCCTGGTGTTAGTATCAGGGTAATGCTGGCCTTACAGAATGAGTTAGGAAGTATTCTCTTCAATCTTTGGGAAGAGTTTGAGAAGGACTGGTATTAATTCTTTAAATGTTTGGTAGAATCCATCAACCATCAATGAAACCACCAGGTCCAAGCTTTTCTGTTTTTAATTACTGTAGTTCTATTCAGATTTTCTACTTCTTAATGACTACATTTTGCTAGATTTTATGTTTTTAGGAATTTGTCCATTTCATCTAGGTTATCCAACTTGTTGATATATACTTGTTCATAGCATTGTCTTATAATCCTATTTATTTCCATAAAATCAGTAGTTATAGCCCCACTTTCTTTGCTGATTTTAGTAATTCAAGTCTTCTTTTTTCCTTACTGAATCTAGTTAAAGGTTTGTCAATTTTGCTGTTCTTTTCAAAACAGCAACTTTTGTTTTCATTGATTTTTCCCTACTGTTTTTCTTTTCTCTTTTTCATTAACCTCTGCTCTAATCTTTATTAATTCCTTCCTTCTGCTAGTTTTGGGTTTAGTTTGTTCTCCTTTGTCCAGTTCCTAAAGGTGTAAGATTGTCACTGATTTGAGAGAGATATATATATTTTTTTTTTTGAAATTTACATGTCTTAGTACTGCTTTTGCTGAATCCCACTAAGTTTTGGTATGTTGTGTTTTCATTTTCATTTTCTTCAGGTATTCTCTAACCTCCTTTTAACTTCTTTGACCCATTGGTTAAGAGTATGTTGATTTCCACGTATCTGTAAATATTCTAGTTTCCTTCAGTTATTTACTTCTAACTTCATTCCACTGTGATTAGAAAAGATACTTTATATGCTTAAAAATTTTTTTTAATTAAGACTTGTGTTTTGACCTAACATATGATCTATCCTAGAGAATGTTCCATCTGCACATGTGGAAAATGTGTATTCTGCTGTTTTGGGGTGTAGTGTTCTGTATATGTTAGGTCTGACTGGTCCATATTGTTCTTCAAGTCCTATATTTCCTTATTAATCTTCTATCTTGTCTATCTGTTATTGAAAGTAGGGCACTGAAATGTCCGATTATTATTGTAAAACAATCTGTTTCTCTCTTCAATCCTCTCAATGTTTGCTTCATATATTATGGGGCTTAGATATTTCATGCATATGTTTATAATTGTTATGTTTTCTTGGTGAATCAATATACATTGTCATTCTTTGTCTCTTGTAACTGTTTTCTGACTTAAAGTCTATTTTGTCTGATATGACTATAGCTACCTCAGCTCTCTTTTGGTTATTATTTGCATAGAATGTCTTTTTCCATCCTTTCACTTTACCAGCCTATTTGTGTTTAGGTCTAAAGTGAGTGTCTTGTAGACAGCATAAAGTTGGATCACATTATTTCATCCATTCATCCATTCTGCCACATTATTTCATCCATTCATCCATTTCATCCATCCATTTCATCCAATCTCTGCCTTTTGACTGGACAGTTTGATCCATTTTCATTTAATTAACTGATAAAGGACTTACTTTTGCTATTCTGCTACTTGTCTTCTGTGTATATTATTCTTTTGTCCCTCATTTCATCCACTACTGCCTTCTTTTGTATTTTGTTGATTTTTTTTGTACTGACACATTTTGATTCCCTTCTCATATCCTTTAGTGTATACTCATGATAACCAAACTTTGTGGTTATCATGAGGATTATCATAACATCCTAAAATTACAAACTTGAATTGATACCAATTTAACTTTAATTGTATACAAAAACTCTGTCCTACCCCTTATGTTACTGAAGACACAAATTACGTCTTTATACATTGTGTGCCTTATCAATAATGGATTTATCTTTTAAATTCTACAGAAATAAAAAGTGCAGTTACAAACCAAAATTATAATAAGACTAGCATTTATATTTGTCCATTAATTACCTCTACTGGAGATCTTTAGATCTTCATACAGCTTTGAGTTACTGTCTAGTGCTGCTTCATTTCAACTTGAAGGATTTCCTTTAGCACTTTTTGTAGAGCAGGGCTAGTGGTCATGAACTGCCTCAGCTTTTGTTCTTCTGGGAATGTCTTAATTTTTCCCTCATTTTTGAAAGTCAGTGTTGCCAGATATAAAATCTTCTGTTTACAGTGTTGTTGTTGGGTTTTTTTTTCTTTCAACACATTAAATCTTTCATCCCACTGTCTTCTGGTATCCAACATTTCTGATGAGAAATCAGCTTAAGATCTTGTTGAGTATCCCCTGTATGTAATGAGACACTTCTCACTTGCTGTTTTCAAGATTCTCTCTTTGTCTTTAGCTTTTGACTGTTTGATTATAATGTGTCTCAGGGTGGGTCCTCTTGGGTTTATCCTACTTAGAGTTCACCGAGCTTCTTGAATTTGTAGATAAATGCCATATGTCAAATTGGGGGAGTTTTCAGCCATTATTTCTTCAGATAACCTTTCTGCCTCTCTCTCTCCCTCTTCTCCTGGGACTCCCATAAAACATATCTTGCAATTATACCCCAATAAAGATGTTAAAAAAAAAACATATCTTGGTCAGCTTGACAGCACCCCACAATTCCCTTAGGCTGTTATGGGGTGAATTGTGTCCCCCTGCCACCCAAATTCATATATTGAAGCCTTCACCCCCAGCAACCCAGAATGTGACTATATGTGGAGATAGGGTCCTTAAAGAGGTAATAAGTTAAAATGAGGCTGCTAGGGGCCCTAATCCAATCTGAATAGTGTTCTTATAAAAATAGGAGATTAGGACACATAGAATGATGTGTGTGCAGAGGAAAGACCATGTGAGGACACAGCAAGAAGGTGGCCATATGCAAGCCAAAGAGAAGCCTCAGAAGAAATCAACTCTACCAATATCTTGATCTTGAACATCTACCCTCCAGAACTGTAAGAAAATAAATTTTTGTTGTTTAAGCCACTCAGTCTGTGATATTGTTATGGCAGCCTAGCAAACATACATGCTCTGTTCACATTTCTCCATTATTTTTCCTCTCTTCTCCCAGACATGATAATTTCAATTTTCTTATCTTCTAGTTCACTGATTCTTTTGCCTGCTCAAATAAGCTGTTTATCCCCTCCAGTAAATTTTTCATTTCAGTTACTACACTTTTCAGCTCCAAAATTTCTTTTTGATTCCTTTTTATAACTTTTCTCCTTATTGATACTTTGTTGCTCATATAATGTTTTCCCTTAGTCTAAGCATATTTAAGACAATTTGTTTTTGTCTAGTAAGCCCAATATCTGGGCCTCCTCAGAAACTGGGACAGTTTCTGTTCATTCATTTTGCTCTTTTGAATGAACCACGTTTTCCTGTTTCTTTGTATGCTTTGTGATTTTTTTTGGTTGAAAACTGGGCATCTATTATAAAGCAGTTTCTCTGGAAATCAGATCCTGTGCCCTGTGTGTGTGTGTGTGTGTGTGTGCGTGTGCGCACGCATGCGCACACACGTGTGTATTCAAAATTATTATTGTTGAAGGCTATAGGAGTGCATTTGTTTTGAGTTCCAAACTTTTTTCTCAAACACTATTTCCTTTCAAGCATGATAACTGAGGTTCCTTTACCTCATCTTCAAATAACATTCTGATTAAGATTCCCTTGAATGCCAAGAGCTAAAACAAACAAAAACACCGGGAGGGAGGGAGGGAGGGAGGAGCCAACTCTCCCAAGTCTTTGCAAACTGGCTGTGTAGGTACTCCTTCACCTCTCAGCTAGGCTTGCTCAGAGTGTAGGGGTCACCTTGAGATGTGATGTGGTTGCTTTTGTCCTACCTTCCCTGTCTCACCACAGTTTCTCTCCTGAGCCTCAGATGGCCTGTTGTGTGCCTCCACCAGAATCTCTTCAGGCAGTTGTGGGTTTGTCATCCCCTTATAGCTCTTACAAGCAGTGCCTGCTGCCTTTCCCACCTACATCCCAAGGAGACAAAGACAAGCCCCTCGTCTCAGTCTTTCAGGTATCCCCAGGCAGGTGAGAATGATGGACACAATAATTTGCAAATAGGGTTTGCTCTGCTCCCTCCAATTTGGTGGGAGGAGGGGAGGAGGATGTGCTGGGTAGACGGTGGGGCAAGGTTGAGAAAATGTCTCATGAAACCTTCCTACCACTCTGAAGATCTTTTTTTCTTGATCAGGTATTGACGTGGTTGCTATAAACCTTCGACTGTTTCCAGATCTCCTACACAGTTGTTTCAGCTCCTGTTTGTTTCTCCAATGTTTCTGTCGGGGAACAAGGGCCTGGAGTTTCCTATTCTACCTCTTCCTGATTTCACTGCAGGTGAAAATTGCTGCTTTTTTTCTTTTTTATTTCAGCCATTCTTATGCATCTCCAATTCCCTACCACCATACCTGAGATGCAAGAGTTTCTGGAAATGTTACTGACTGTGAGGAAGAGAGACAGGATTTCAATAGAATATGATAAATGTCACAAAGAAGCCTGCAGAGCACAGTGAAGCTGGCCGGAGAACCAGGATCCAAGCCCAGGACTGTCCAACTCACCATTTTTGCTCTTTTGGTGTCACTTCTGACAGTGCACCTCTCACTGTAAGTTGGGAAACTGGCAGGTTTGGTTTCCATGATTTCCCAGGATTCACTGCTTCAAGTAGGACTGACAAATGTGTTTTCAACACAGAAGAACTAGGCGGTCCAGTCCAGAACAGAGGACTGATCCAATCAGTCTCGGGCTTTTAATTTCATTTTCAAAGCTCTTCTATATGCTAAAGCTATGAACTACTATCAAGAATCTGGGCCCTATTTTTTTTTTTTTTTTTTTTTTGCGGTACGTGGGCCTCTCACTGTTGTGGCCTCTCCCGTTGCGGAGCACAGGCTCCGGACGCGCAGGCTCAGCGGCCATGGCTCACGGGCCCAGCCGCTCCACAGCATGTGGGATCTTCCCAGACCGGGGCACGAACCCGTGTCCCCTGCATCGGCACGCGGACTCTCAACCACTGTGCCACCAGGGAAGCCCTGGGCCCTATTTTTAATACTCCTATTGACTTTCAGTGTGATTCTGCACCCCTCATTTTTTCCAACTATAAAATATTATTAGAAACTCTTTACCCTTCTTTCACCAATAATTGATGATAAATAAACATTTAGAAGAGGGGTCATTTATTATCATTGTTATTATTATATTTGCTTTATAGGAACCAACATTCTTCTAGTGGCCCAAGGAACAGTAAGTTTCATACTTAATGTCTTTAGGCCAGAGGCCAGAAAATATATTAACCCTGGATACCATGAGTGGAATAATACAAATGAGAATTCCAAGAAAATTCAATACAACGTCTAAGACACGAGAGGGAGAGACAGGCTAAAAAAGAAAAAGGAAAGAAAGAAGGGGAACAAGAAGAACTGAAAAAGAGAGGACTGAAAGGCAGTGAAAAGGAAAAAAAAGAGAAAACATCAAAGTGATGATTCCTGACTTTACACTAAATCCAGAAATTCTAAATTTCTGAGCATCAAAATATGCTTGAATTCATAGCTGGCAAAGGCTGTTGGTCTTCTGGCTCGATGGTGTTTAATCCCAGCTGGGGGACAGATCAGTTCTGAGGATGCAGACACTGGGGTCCACTCCTGGGAGGGCCATCTCTGCAAGTGAGCAGAGATGACAAAGGATTTATGAAACCACACAGAATGGCATTTCCAACTATGTTAAGGAGAAAACCTGACCTCAAGCTGGTGTGTTCTCCAGCTGATAATAATTACAAAAATATACCAGCTCAGTGCTGAGCCAAGGCTAAAACCCAGGAGGGAAATCTTTTCTTTCCTTTCTTTTTTCTTCTTGTAAATAACACCCAAAAGGCTCTGATTTTATTTTTACAAGCAAAAAATACCACCACTTGGCTCACTGTGAGAATTGATACGTGCTTTCTGCCCGGAGGTACTTCATACCAACCGAACAGCCACGCTGCCACACACCGGGGCAGGGAGGGCAGGGTCAGGAGCTGAGGACGCATGCAGGGACAGGATGGCCAGCCTCGTGGGTCTCTCTTCCTGTTGTTGTCCTCTGTGCCCTTCTTCATGTTATTCTAGGAGCAGCAGTGGTCACTCTATTCTCCACTGGGCCTACTTGTTTGAAAAATATTAAACTAAGTTTATCTCCAGAGGCATCATGCTTTGAAGTGGCTTATTACAATGGCGTTATTTATTCTTGAAACCACGCCCATCAGAGGTGGCACCGTCCAGGGCTGGGGACAGAGGTGAGGATGATTCCGACTCCTTCCTCAGCTCGCCCTTCAAGACGGTGAGGGTGAGTGGCATTTCCAGGTTACGAAGCAGCAGCTAAGGGACTGGCCTCAGTGGAGGACGCAGCTCGTCCTCTAGCTCATCCTCAGACTCAGTCCAACTCTCTTCCCATTTCACTGTACTGTCTACAGTTCCTTCTTTTCCCTGTGACTCCATGAAAGAATTCATTAAAATGCGGTCGGGGGCTTCCCTGGTGGCGCAGCGGTTAAGAATCCACCTGCTGATACAGGGGGACATGGGTTGGAGCCCCGGTCCGGGAAGATCCCACATGCCGTGGAGCGACTAAGCCCGTGCGCCACAACTACTGAGACTGCGCTTTGGAGCCTGTGAGCCACAACTACCGAGCCCACGGGCCTAGAGCCCACGCTCCACAACAAGAGAAGCCACTGCAGTGAGAAGCCCGTGCACGGCAACAAAGACCCAACGCAGCCACAAAAAAAAAAGAAAACGCGGTTGGTTTTATGTGTGATGCACACATGACAAGAAATGTGGCAGATGACAGAAGTCTGAGGATTTGTCCTCTACAATCTAACCACTTATTTCCCCAAATGCTAAGTGACACTAAAATGGCCCAACGGCCAGGTTACCTCTGCTCTATGGATGCCCGCCACACCCGGTTACTAGAGCGGCAGGGAGGACCCACCCACTCTCCTAAGGCCCAACAGTGGTAGAAGCAGCAGGACCTGGGGAGGAAGAGACAGAGCCAAGATTCAGAAGGGTGACACGGGGAACACGCCCAGGCCGTGAACAGCAGCGTCCGGCACAAGTTTTCTAGTAGGAAACTAGGGCTGACCAAGGCTGACTGCTGTCCTGGCTCGTCAAAGACGTCCTGAGCCATCTCCACTACTGGTCCCCAGACCACCCAGTAGTGCCCCTTCCTGTATCTGTTTGCCAAGCGTGAGGGACAAGGCACTGCTGTGAGGGAAGGCCCCAGCCGGGAATCCCGCCTGGAGGACTCAGAGACAGGCCCCCCGGGTCAGGAGGCCTGCACTCAGACACAGACGACAGAGTCATGCACAAAAAGGGACCCAAAGGGCCCTGCGGCGCGGGCTCAGCTGGAAGAAACAGAGTGATGGCGGCAGGGCAGGCACACGGAGGCATTGTCTGCATAAGTCAGCGCCCTGGACACCAGCCTTTGCCCCTTGGCTGGGGTGCCCGGCACGGCAGATGCAGAGTAAGAGCCAGAGGACCGGGGTCCGTTTCTAAGTTCCAGTATCATCTGGCTGAGCAACTGGGCTCCAGGATGTCAAGGACCCCACCCCTCTGGACAGTGGTCTTCAAGGGAAACATGCTCTTCCTGAGACGACCAGGGTGGGCTGGGGCAGGGGTGCTGCGTGGAGAATAAACTTCACCACCAGCAGGGCTCCGGGAGAGGAGCTGACGGACGGGGAATGCGAGGCCTTGAGGCACACAAGGAGTCGGGGGGCGTGCGGGTCCGCTGCTGCTTGCGGCTCAACCACGACGATGCTGAAAAGGATAACGGAACCGCTGGGGCCTTTTCCCAGAACAGGACCGATGCCCAGCTTGCAGGATGACCTAACACGGAGAGAGGAACCAAGCGGGAGGGAGTGGGAAGGCCCAGGTGCTGCGGGCGTCTCATCCTGTGCGTCGGCTCCAGCCCCTCCTGAACGCGCTCCAGCCCCCCAGCTCCCGTCGTGGGGCAGGGGGACTACTCGAGCCCAGCTGGTTCACGTCTGTGAGCGCAGAGCGAGAACCAGAAGCCAGTTCCTACTTCCCGGCTCTGGCTCACACAGTCTCTTATGAGAAGGAACACGCCCAGAACCAGAAGAGACAGCAACAAGGGTGTGCGAGGGGGATCGTAGCTTAAGGAAGCCTGGGTCAGACCCGGAAGCCCAGCTCATATCCCACTGTTCTTCCGGACCTCCCTGAGCCGAGGCGCAAGGGAAGCGGCCTTGAGAAAGCCTCGGGAACAACGGGCCGATGGCATCTCCAGCAGCCACCCTTTCCCGCCGGGAAGCCGGGGGAGTGGAGGGGCAGGCAGATGGGGAGGAGGCTATGCTGCGCCCAGTGGCTCCTGGCCCCCCGTCTGCCCGCCTCTCTCCTGGTCTGGAACCATCCCAGCGGCTCTTAGAGACAAGTACAGTTTCTTTCTGCGGTTGCGGGAGACCTTTCAGAAATCGTGCCAGGGCCTGGGGGCCTGGTGCCAGGCAGGCTGTGGGGGGATCACCTCAGGGGGCCCGTTTAAAAGCCCGCTTCCCAACCCCCCTCCTCGGCCCGAGAACACACGCCCCAGATTCTAACTCAGCAGGTTAGGAAAGGCCCGGATCTGTGTCTCTCCAAGCCTCTCACGTGATTCTCATGTGCGGCCCATCTGGCAACCCCACTGAGCCCTTCATGAAGTCAGGGCCACCCCAAATCGAGAGCCGGGTCCACAGAGGCACAGCCCTGGGGCTGGGCTTGAGGACGCTGCCTGCTCCCCTTTACTTTCTCAAGAAATTACTAACCACACAGTGCTTGTGAATCCTCAGGCAAAGGAACTAATAACAACAGAAAATATTATAAAAAAGTACATTTAGGGCTTCCCTGGTGGTGCAGTGGTTGAGAGTCCGCCTGCCGATGCAGTGGACATGGGTTCGTGCCCCGGTCCGGGTAGAGCCCACGTGTCGCGGAGCGGCTGGGCCCGTGAGCCATGGCCGCTGAGCCTGCGCGTCCGGAGCCTGTGCTCCGCTACGGGAGAGGCCACAACAGTGAGAGGCCCGCGTACCGCAAAAACAAAAAAAGTACATTTAAGCCGGAACAGCTGTGGAGGTAAGGCAGTCTCGGCCCCAGGCTCCCTGACTCAGCAGAGCCTGCCTTGCTGTGGTCAGCTCTCCCAGGAGCCCACGCCGGTGCTCGCGTCCCGGCGCAGAGTGAGACCAAGGGAAAACGAAATGCCGACGTCCACCACTCAACCCACATCCAGACACATCAAGGTGTGAAGTGGGAACTACCCGTCTTTTCCTCCTGTGGAAACAAAACCAATCTGAACACAGCAAGACAGGCCTGCCGGCTCCTGGATGGGCACGGGGTGAGGGCCTTCCTTCTACCTTCAACAGCACCTGAGATCATTTAACTGCAGAGACAGCTCTCAACAAGAAGTCAAACTGATTTGGGTTTCTATTCATTACTGTAAACTGAGAGCAAAAAGCAGCTCTTTTAGAAAATGTTTCCACTCCAAGTCACATGTGTGTCTGGCTCTGTAAAGAGTTATATTTAGCCTCTGACATTCCATCCAGCATGTCCCCCGCTCTCGACCAGGCCTGGAGCAGTGCGGGCGCACGGTGGCTCCACTGCGGGCCTCGCTGCTCCCCCGGGCTCCAGGCTAAATATAAACGGCAGTGCCGGCTCTCCAGCGAGAACACTGCATGGCCATCCTCAAGACAACTTCTGTGTGCTCGCTTAGCAGAACCCGTCCTAGAGAAGAAAGTACCCCATACCACAGCATGTTTTCAACACTGCTCTGGTTCCTTAACCGATTTTTAGAGGAATTTAAGAGCAGGGGGAGAAGTCCATGTCAGTGATATTTTCCAGACACACAGCAAAGAATCCACAGTAAACCCATCAAATACGGGCTCTGACAAGAACACAGGCAGCTGAAGCTCTGGTTAAAGATGGCCCGTTGTAGGGCTTCCCTGGTGGCGCAGTGGCTGAGAGTCCGCCTGCCGATGCAGGGGACGCGGGTTCGTGCCCCGGTCCGGGAGGATCCCACGTGCCGCAGAGCGGCTGGGCCCGTGAGCCATGGCTGCTGAGCCTGCGCGTCCGGAGCCTGTGCTCCGCAGCGGGAGAGGCCACAACAGTGAGTGGCCCGCGTACCGCAAAAAAAAAAAAAGATGGCCCATTGTTACTCTGGCTAAACTACATTGTTATCCAAAGAGACCCTTAAAACTAAAGTATAGGGCTTCCCTGGTGGCGCAATGGTTAAGAATCTGCCTGCCAATGCAGGGGACACAGGTTTAAGCCCTGGTCTGGGAAGATCCCACATGCCACAGACCAACTAAGCCCTTGCGCCACAATTACTGAGCCTGCGCTCTAGAGCCCGTGAGCCAAAACTACTGAGCCCACATGCCACAACTACTGAAGCCCGCGCGCCTAGAGCCCATGCTCCGCAACAAGAGAAGCCACCGCAATCAGAAGCCCACGCACAACAACGAAGACCCAGTGCAGACAAAAATACATACATACATACATACTAAAGTATAAAGAGACCCAACCAAACATCATGGAATTCCAAATAAATCTGGCTGTGATGGTCCAAGTGTCAGCTTGGAGGGTGTTTTTGGATGTGATTAACATTAAATTGTGAACTTTTAGTGCACTGCCCTCCATAATGTGGGGGGCCTCATCCAATGAGTTGAGGGGCATGAACAAATCAAAAAGACCAGTCTCCCCAGGCTGGAGGGTGTTTCTCCACCAGACGGCACCCTCAGACCTCCTGGGTCTCCAGCCGGCAAGCCCGCCCTGCAGAGTGTCAACTCACCAGCCTCCATAATCACACAAGCCAGTTCTTTATAATCAATCTCTTTATCTGTACAGAAGATATATACATAAGGTAAATAAATTCTACTGTGTTCTATTCACACACACACACATCCTGTTTGTTGTGTTTCTCTGGAGAGCCCTGACTCATACCCTGGCCATGGCGTGTCTTGTTCTAAATCCCGAGTTTATCGGAAACTGCACATGTGCCCCATGAAGAATGCTCAGTGGCGACACTAGACAGTCTCGGCACGGTCACATCCTGCTCCAGGGATCGGCTCAGCAGCAAGACGTCAGCTGAGGCACTACTGACGTGAGTTCACTTAATTCTATCTCCAAGCCAAAGCCGTGGAAGATTTCTGACCATGAGTCCGACCAACCAGGCCAGGTCAAAGCAGATACAAGTCCATCAAGCGGTCACCTGGACAGAGTGTCTGAAGAGCTAGTGCTCTGGAGGGACCCCCCTGCTTCTTTCATCTCAGGCACGGGCCAGGGAAACCGTCCGGGGTTACCGAGGGAGGAGTCCCCGTCACTAAAGGAAGCCGAAGGGGACAACTGGGGGGAAAGAGGGAAAGGCTGGGTCCTACACGCCCACTGGCATCAAATCATTCAGTAAACCAGAGCTTGGGGAGTCGGCCCAGAAGGGCAGAGGAAGGGGGGGTGCAGCCGAGCAGACTGGGGTGGAGGCAGAGGGCCTGGGAGAGGAAGGGAAAGGGCACCCAGGCAGGCAGCACGCCTGTGGCGCCAGTGCAGCGGTCCTCGGTGTCTGCAGCAGCTCCAGGCATGTCTGTGCATGGACAGAGACGCTGCAGGGCCCTGTTCTCCCCATGAGCTGGGCTTGTGCTGAAACGGGTACCAGTTGCACGGGCTCCAGTGGGCCTGGTGGACGGCGGGTACCATCGTCACATGAACCCAGCACCGCAGACCAGTCGGACCAAACATACGCCAGCCCTGGCTCTAAAGCCCAGATCAGCACACAAAAGCCTCAGAGGCACTGGGGTCTGACAAGTATGTGTGACCATCACAGACCATGTGTCAAGCACGTCATTCTGTAAAACGCCTCCTCAGGAAATAAGTCCCACAAACCTGGCCCTGAGCGTGAGCCCCGTTCTGCTATTACAGATTCTGGGGTCAGAGAATGCCAAGGGTTAGAGGACGAATGCTCGCAGCCGCAGAGAAACCCTCCAAGTGTGTCTGTGCAGCCCATCCCAGAGGCGCTGGGGGTCGCCTGCTGCTTGGGTCAAAGGCCCGAGGGGTGTGTCACTGCTGAGGACCACGGTGGAGGCAGGGCACCCGATGTTTCTCTTGGCCGCGTCGGGTCTTAGCTGCCGCGGGATTGTCCTTGTGGCACGCAGGCTTCTCCCTAGTTGTGGCGCTTGGGCTCTAGAGTGCGCGGGCCCAGGAGTTGCAGCATGCAGGCTCTCTACTTGTGGCACTTGGGCTCTAGAGCGCACGGGCTCAGTAGTTGTGGCGTGGAGGCTTAGTTGCCCTGTGGCATGTGGGATCTTAGTTCCCCTGCCAGGGATCAAACCCGTGTCCCCTGCATTGGAAGGCAGATTCTTAACCACTGGACCCCCAGGGAAGTCCCCTGTTGGTGCTGTTTCTGTTCCTGTTTTATTCCACTGATCCACCAACAAGAGGAAACAAATTTGAGCTACAGTAAGTGGGTTTTAGGGTCAGCATGTTGGAAAAGCTATGAAATACTCCAGTGGGGACCAAAGTGCTGGGGTGGGGAGGTGGGGGGAGTCTATACACACTGGTTTTAGCACCGTCCCACCTGAGGTGGAAGAATAGATTCTATTTCTTCTCTAACATGGGAGGATGGGCCACTGAGTCATACACAAACTAAACAAATCATTATAAAGCAATTTAATTTGCTTTTTCTTGTCTCAAGAAAGAGTGAAACATTCAATCCACTTATATTTTAAATTCAGACCAAATTAAACATATATATTCAAAAATATAATGCTAAAAAATAAATATTTTAATTTTACATTAAAGCTAGTTGTAAGGGGACAGAAAGAAACAAGGAAATATGAGAGAAAAATCTAGAGTTTAGTGACACAGGCACAGTCACGACTAAATACATAAAGTTTACTGAATAAATGCACATACAAATGAATTCAGGAAGGGAATCCCTGGTAGTCCGGTGGTTAGGACTCCACACATTCACTGCCAAGGGCATGGTTTTGATCTCTGGTCGGGGAACTAAGATCCCACAAGCAGCACGGCAAAAAAAAAAAAAAAAAGAAGAAGAAGAAAAGAAATAGCATAAAAAAAAACAAACATAGGAAAAGGGAGAAAGTGCAGAAGTGTAAGAAAGGAGATAGAAGAGGAAATGGAACACAGACCAAAAGTCGGCTCTAGAGATAGCTCAAACATCTGCTGTGGCAGCTTCAGTCTGATTTTTTTAACCTGGTCTTTACCAGCTCCACCATGGACAGGAAGATCAGAGATGCTGATTTTCTGAAATTCTTCCCTGGGAAGCCACATCAAAGACTCTACCACCCTGGGACAAAAAGTGAGCAAAGCCATGGTTGTCTTCGCTTGTTTCTCTGCTGATTTCAACCTAACAAGAACTCCAGCTCTGGCTGACCTGCACGGTATTTCATGTCAAAAGCTGCTCTGAAGAAATGACTTTAGCATTATATGGTTTATTTTAATATCAAAATACACTATAAGGATCCATGTAATAACTTATTTTAATAAATAACTTCATTTTTAAAAAGAGGCAAGGGGCTGCCTGATGGACATATTAGGGTGCAGTACCATGATGGTGAATCCACGGCCAAGCATTCACCAAACCCTTCCGAACTCTACACCACAGAGAGTGAACATTATACTGCGTGAACATTTAAAAATATGCATCATACAAAATGTCCAGGGAACCAGGATGGAATGCGGACTCTGAGAAATGAAGCTAACTGTATTACAAGTAAAATAACCTCACTGAAGGAGATGGGGAAGAAAGGAGTTGACATAAATGACTTTGGGAAACAGTGTTTTGACTGGATATAACAAGGCTACCAAGAGAAGAATTTTGCACAAACACTGCACTCTAGCTGATAAATTTACTTCTCATAGCAGCATGGGTTAGCAACTCTGAAAACACTTTACATGTATAACAGGGTTGAGTAAATAAAAACTATAAAGATGTCATCAATAACGAGAGCCACGTTTCTCACTGTCAAAGAAAGTTATGAATATGAAAGAGAGAAGCTAGAAGTAGCCCTGTAGGGCTGGACCAGTCAGAGACACTAGTACAAATCAATGTTTATTTCAAATATACACAAATAGAGAAATAAGTATCCATGAGTCCATTAGATAGGAATAATAAACGATAGACTGTTATCACACAAAGAATAAAATAAGTATCCATGAGTCCATTAGATAGGAATAATAAACGATAGACTGTTATCACACAAAGAATAAAATAAGTATCCATGAGTCCACTAGATAGGAATAATAAATGATGATAGACTGTTATAACACAAAGAATAAGTATCCATGAGTCCATTAGATAGGAATAATAAATGATAGACTGTTATAACACAAAGAATAAAATAAGTATCCATTGAGTCCATTAGATAGGAATAAGTGAATGAATAAGCAAATGGAAGGGAGACAGAGAACTTTCTTTACGGAAGAATCCCAATTAATAATGTAGAATGAATGAGGGAAACAGAAAACCACCTTTAGAACAACAAAGTAATAGTTGCTTCAGGCAAGATCCACTGATGATTGCCAAACTTAGTTGAAAAACTTTAAAGAGAAACAGAATATTTGGACAGCTTCAGAATATCTGATCCCACCAAATACTTATTAGCTATTGTGGTGGTTTCTCATATGTCCACAAATTATTTGATACTCTGCCCTCCCCTTGAGGTAGGCTGGCTGAACCTCTAATAGTGTTCAAAAAAGGAAAAACAGTAACTTCACATGGGAGAAACCCAGAAGCCACCACCTAAACTCAGAGATCAAGGCAACATCATCAGTGAAATGTCATGGTAATGCGATGATAAGAAGGGTACTACACCTCTATGGAATTCTCCCACCTACCCCCTCAAAATCTATAACCCAAGGCCAATCATGAGAAGACATCAAAAAAACTCAAACTGAGGGACATTCTACAAAATACCCAACCACTACTCTTTAAATGTGTCAAGCTCATGAGTAATAGCTAAGAAACTAACAAAGGAGATAAAATAAAATAATAATATGAAAGAAGTGAGAAAAGAGGAACAAAGAACAGATAAGACATGTAGAAAACAAATAGAAAAATAATAGATGTAAACCTAACTATAAAAAATAATCACATTAAATGTAAATGGTCTAAATATCCCAATTAAAAGGCAGAGATTGTCAGAGTTCTTTAAAATGCAAGACATCTTTAAATATAAAGATACAAAAAGATCAGAAATAAGAGAATATATTGGGTGGGCCAAAAGTTCCATTCATTTTTTTCTGTAAGATGTCTCTAGTGGCACTTAGTTGTCTTTAACTTCATTCAAAACAATTTTGTTAGATTGTATGTGACAGCTGTCATATCAGCATGCATTTAAAAAAAGACTTATCAAAATTGGTGAATTTTTGTGTAGCCATTTTAATACTGAAGATGGAAGAAAAAAGCAACATTTTCAGCATATTATGCTCTATAATTTCAAGAAAGGTAAAAATGCAACTGAAGCGCACAAAAAGATTTGTTCAGCATACGGAGAAGGTTCTGTGACTGATCGAACATGTCAAAAGTGATTTGCTAAGTCTCATGCTGGAGACTTCTTGCTGGACAATGCTCCACAGTCGGGTAGACCAGTTGAAGTTGATAGTGATCAAATCGAGACAATAATAATTGAGAACAATCAACATCATACCACACAGGAGATAGCCAACATACTCAAAGTATCCAAATTAAGCGTTGAAAATCATTTGCACCAGCTTGGTTATGTGAATCACTTTGATGTTTGGGTTCCACATAAGTTAAGCAAAAAAAAACCTTCTTGACCATATTTCCACATGCGATTCTCTACTTAAATGTAACAAAAACGTTCCGTTTTTAAAACAAATTGTGACGAGCAATGAAAAGTGGATACAATAATGTGGGACACAAGAGATCATGGGGCAAGTGAAATGAACCACCACCAACCACACCAAAGGCTGGTCTTCATCCAAAGAAGGTGATGTTGTGTATATGGTGGGACTGGAAAGGGAGTCCTCTATTATGAGCTCCTTATGGAAAACCAAATCATTAATTCCAACAAGTACTGCTCCCAGTTAGACCAACTGAAAGCAGCACTCCACAAAAAGCATTCAGAATTAGACAAAAGAAAACGCATAATCTTCCATCAGGATAACGCAAGACCGCATGTTTCTTTACTGACCAGGCAAAAACTGTTACAGCTTGGCTGGGAAGTTCTGATTCACCTGCCATATTCACCAGACTGTACCTTTGGATTTCCATTTATTTCGGTCTTTACAAAATTCTCTTAGTGGAAAAAATTTCAATTCCCTGGAATTGAAAAGACACCTGGAACAGTTCTTTGCTCAAAAAGATAAAAAGTTTTGGGAAGATGGAATTATGAAGTTGCCTGAAAAATGGCAGAAGGCAGTGGAACAAAACAGCGAATATGTTGTTCAATAAAGTTCTTGGTGAAAATGAAAACTGTGTCTTTTATTTTTACTTAAAAAAACCAAAGGCACTTTTTGGCCCACCTAATACTATGCTAACACTAGTCAAGAGAAAAGTGGGGTACCTATATTAATATCAAAGTAAACTTTAGAGCAAAAAATATTAAAAGGGATTTTTAGAAAGGTCACTCATGTTAAAGGGGTCGATTCATCAAGAGGATATAATTACAATTTATTTATTTTTATTTTTCTTCCAGTCTTCTTGAGATATTACTGACATATAGAACTGTATGTCTAAGGTGTATAGTATAATAATTTGATTTACATATGTCATGAAATGATTATCACAGTAAGTTTAGTAAACATCTATTACCTCATACAGATACAAAATTAAAGAAATGGAAAATTTTTTTCATCTGATGAGAGCTCTTAGGATTTACTCTCTTGACATCATTCATATATAGCATACAAGTGTTAATTACATTTATCATGTTGTATATTCCATCCCTAGGACTTATTTATCTTATAACTGGAAGTCTGTACCTTTTGTCTGCCTTCATCCAATTCCCCCTCCCCCTAGCCCCCACCTCTGGTAACCACAAATCTGATGTCTTTTTCTATGAGTTTGTTTGTTCACTGAAGTATAACTGACCTACAACACTATGTTAGTTCCTGTTACACAACAGTGATTTGATATTTCTATACATTTCAAAATGATCACCATAAGTCTAGTTACGATACATCACCATACAAAGATACTACATAGTTGTTAACTACATTCCCTACACTGCACATTTCATACCCATACACCTATTTCTTTCCTTCCCCCCACCCCCTCCCATCTGGCAACCACCTATTTGTTTTCTGTGTCTATGACCTTGTCTCTGTTATGTTTCTTCATTTGTTTTGTGTTTTAGATTTCAAACATAAGTGAAATCATACAATGTTTGTCTTTCTTTGACTCATTTCACTTAGCATAATACCCTCTAGGTCCATGCATGTTGTTGCCAATGGTAAGATTTAATTCCTTTTTTATAACCAAGTAATATTCCACAATGTGTGTATGTGTGTGTATGTGTGTGTGTGTGTATGTATGTATGTGTGTATGTGTGTGTGTATATATATATATATATATATATATCACATCTTCTTTACCCATTCACCTGTTGATGGGCACTTAGGTTGCTTCTATGTCTTCGTTACTGTAAACAGTGCTGCAATGAACACAGAAGTGCATATACCTTTTCCAATTAGTATTATTGTTTTCTTCAAATAAATATCCAGGAGTGAAATTGCTGATCACATGGTAGTTCCATTCTTAATTTTTTGAGGAATCTCCATACTGTTTTCCACAGTGGCTGCACCAATTTACGTTCCAGCAAAAGTGCATGAGGACTCCCTTTTCTCCACATCCTCACCAACATTGTTATTTGTTGTCTTTTTGATAACAGCCATTCTGACAGTTGTGAGGTGACATCTCATCGTGGTTTTCATTTGCATTTCCCTGATGACTAGTGATGGTGATCACCTTTCATGTTGACCATTAGTATGTCTTCTTTGGGAAAATGTCTGTTCAGCTCCTCTGCCCATTTTTTAATCATGTTGTTTGGGGTTTTTTTGATGTTGAGTTGTATGAGTTCTTTCTATATTTTGGATAGTAACCTTTTATCAGATATATCGTTTGCAAATATCTTCTCCCACTCACTAGGTGGCCTTTTCACTTTGTTGATAAGCTTCGCTGTGCAAAAGCTTTTTAGTTTGATGTAGTCCCATATGTTTATTTTTGCTTTTTTCCTTTGCCTGAAGAGTCAGATTGAAAAAAAAATATTGCTAAGACTGATATCGAAGAGTGTACTGCCTATGTTTTCTTCTAGAAGTTTTATGGCTTCAGTCTTACATTTAAGTCTTTAATTCATTTTGAGTTTATTTTTGTATATGGTGAGAAAGTAGTCCAGTTTGATTCTGTTGTGTGTAGCTGTCCAGTTTTCCCAACACCATTTATTGATGAGGTATATTCTGGCCTCCTTTGTCATAGATTAATTGCCCATATATGTGTAGGTTAATTTCTGGGCTCTCTATTCTGTTCCATTGATCTGTGCAACTGTTTTTGTGCCAGCACCATACTGTCTTGATTACTGTAGCTTTGCAGTATAGTTTGAAATCAGGAAGCATGATACCACCAGCTTTGTTCTTCTTTCTCAAGACTGTTTTGGCTCTTTGGGATCTTTTGTGTTTCCAAACAAGTTTTAAGATTATTTGTTCTAGTCCTGTGGAAAATGCCACTGGTATTTTGATAGGGATTGCAATGAATCTGGAGATTGTCTTGGGTAGTATAGTCATTTAAACAACATTAATTCTTCCAATCCATGAACTTGGCATATCTTTCCATCTGTTTGTGTCATCTTTAATTTCTTCAATCAGTGTCTTATAGTTTTCTGAGTACTAGTAATTTACCTCCATAGATTTATTCCTAGGTATTTTATTCTTTTCTGATGAGATTGTAAATGGGATTTTTTTCTTAATTTCTCTTTCTGATTGCTTACTGTTTGTATACAGAAGTGCAACAGATTTCTCTATATTAATTCTGTATCCTGCAACTTTACTGAATTCACTGATGAGCTCTAGTAGTTTTTTTGGTGGCATCTTGAGGACTTTCTATGTTTAGTATCATGTCATCTGCAAACAGTGACAGTTTTACTTCTTCCTTACCAGCTTGGATTCCTTTTCTTTTTCTTGTCTGATGTGGCTAGGATTTCCAATACCATGTTGAATAAAAGTGGTGAGAGTCAGCATCCTTGTCTTGTTCTTGATCTTAGAGAAAATGCTTCTGCCTTTCCACCACTGAATATGATATTAGTTGTGGGCCTGTCATATATGGCCTTTATTATGTTGAGGTATGTTCCCTCTACACCCACTGTGTTGAGAGTTTTTATCATAAATCGATGTTGAATGTTGTCAAAAGCTTTTTCTGCATATATTGAGATTACCATATGATTTTTATTCTTCAATTTGTTAATAGGACATAACAATGTTAAACAATTATGTACCTAATAACAAAGCTATGTTATATGATATATAAATCCAGTTATTATTGGGTACATTTCAATACACTTCTCTCAGTAATTAACAGAACAAGTAGAAAGAAAATCAGTAAGGATATAGAAGATTTTAAAAAGCACTGTCAATGTGACAGTTGACATTTATAGAACATTTTACCCAAAGACAGTAAAATACACATTCTTCTCAAGTGCACATGGAATATTTACCAAAGTAGATCATATTCTGGGAGATAAAACCAACCACAATAAATTTTTAAAAATTCAAGTCATACAAAGTCTGTTCTCTAGCTATAAAATTAAACTAGAAATCAATTACGGAAAAGTATCTGAAAAATCCCTAATATCTGTAGACTGAATAACATAATTTTCAATAACCCATAGGTCAAAGAAGAAATCAAAAGAAAATTAGAAAGTATTTTAAACTGAATGAAGATGAAAACATGACATAAGAATTTGTGGTAGGCCACTAAAGCAGTAGAGTGAAATTTATACCAGTAAAGGCCTATATTAGAAGAGAAGGTCTCAAATCAACGATCTCAGCTTCTACATTATGACAGCAGAAAGAGAGAAGCAAATTGTATCCAAAATAAACAGAATAAAGTAAATAACAGAGATCAAAGCAGAGGTCACAAGAGAGAAAACAGACAAATAGAGAAAAACTAATAAAACCAAAAGGTGGCTCTTTGGAAAGATCACAAAATTAATGAGCTTCTACCTAGACTGGTCAGGAAAAATAGAAGACACAGAGTAACACCGTCAGAATTGAGAGGGGTGACTACAACTGCACAGACATTAAAAGAACATTGAGACAACATTATGAGCAAGTTTATGCTTACAAATCTGACAACTCAGAGTAAATAAATTCCTTGAATGACGCAAACCACCAAAGCTCATTCAAGAAGAAATGAGTAACTTGCACTCAGAGTTTTACTTTATGAGTACTTTTACTTTCCTTTACTCTTTAATAAAGAGATGAATATCTATATGTCTATTTTAAAAAAAAAGAATTTAGGGACTTCCCTGATGACGCAGTGGTTAAGAATCCACCTGCCAATGCAGGAGACACGGGTTCGAGCCCTGGTCTGGGAAGATCCCACATGCCGCGGAGCAACTAATCCTGCGCAACACAACTACTGAGCGTGCGCTCTAGAGCCCACGAGCCACAACTACTGAGCCTGCCTGCCGCAACTACTGAAGCCCATGCGCCTAGAGCCCGTGTCCCGCAACAAAGAGAAGCCACCACAATGAGAAGCCCGCGCACTACAATGAAGAGTAGCTCCCGCTCACCGCAACTAGAGGAAGCCCGTGCGTAGCAACAAAGACCTAACACAGCCAAAAATAAATAAATAATTTTTTTTTTTTTAAAAAAGAAGAATTTATAGAGGTTAAAAACCTCCCCACAAAAGCAAACTCCAGGCCTAGACAGCTTAACTGGTAAATTCTACAAAACATCTTAAGAAAAAATAATACCAATTCTGAACAAACTGCTCCAGAAATGTGAAGAAAAGGAAATATTTCCCAACTTATTCATTCTATGAGGCCAGCATTACCCCAATATCAAAACTAGACACATTATAAGAAAAGAAAATACAGACCAATGTATCTCATGAACATAGATGCTTGCCTAAACATTTGAAAACCAATTAATATAATTCATCATACTAAAAAAGAAAAACTATATGACATTCTCAATAAATCCAAAAATAATCTGACAAGATCTAACCATTATCCATTAACCAACCATCTAACCATTATCTACTATTCCTGATAAAAATTTTTGGAATAGAAAAGAACTTCCTGAGATAGATAACAGAAAAAAAAAAAAAGAATCAACAAACCAGCTTGAGAGAATTTCCTAATCTTTTTTTTTTTTTTTTTTGTGGTACGCAGGCCTCTCACTGTTGTGGCCTCTCCCGTTGTGGAGCACAGGCTCCAGACGTGCAGGCTCGGTGGCCATGGCTCACGGGCCTAGCCTCTCCATGGCATGTGGGATCTTCCCGGACCGGGGCATGAACCCGTGTCCCCTACACTGGAAGGCGGACTCTCAACCACTGTGCCACCAGGGAAGCCCCGAGAATTTCCTAATCTTGATAAACAGTATCCACAACAAATCTACAGCTAAGATTGGTTATGATTAATGATAAAAGACTGCTTTCCCCCTAAGATCAGGAACAGGACAAGGATATCTGCTCTCACCATTTCCAGTCAACACTGTACTGGACAGTTTAGCCAGTGCCATCAGGCATGAAAAGAATTTTAAAATGCATCCAGATCGGAAAAGAAGTAAATCTATCTTTATTTGCAGACATCTGGATCATCTATGTCAGGAGTCAGCAAACTATGATGCGAAGGCCGTGTACATCCTGCTCCCTGTTTTCTCTTGCTGTTGTTTGTTTATTTGGATAAATAAAGTTTCACTGGAACACAGCCCCACCCATTCATCTACTTACTGCTCTCACCCCAAAGCGGCAGAGTAGGGTAACTGAGACAGAGGCGTCATGGAAAGGAAACACAAGAAACGATGCTCCCCATCTTTAGCCATTATTGAAACGTAAGTTAAAGTAATGAGACACCACTACACACCTATTAGGATGGTTAAAACTAAAAAGACTGACTAGGTCAAGTCTTTTCGCAACAAGGATGCGAGAAACTGGATTTCTCAACCACTGCAGGTAGGAGTGTAAAATGGCACAATCACTTTGGAAGTGAGCTTGGCAGTTCCTTTAAAATTTAAACACATGCCTATCATTTGGTTCATTCTATTTATCTATATATCATCCTCTTCCCAGATACCTACCAAAGAGAATGATGTTCAAAGAAATACTGGTACACAAATATTCACAGCAACTTTATTTGTAACAGCTAAAAACTGGAAACAACACAACCAACCATAAACAATGAACAGATGAACAAACTGCAGTTATTTCCATTCATCCGTAAAAAGAAGTGAGTTACTGATGCTGCTGCAACATGTCAAAATAATTATACTGAGGGAAATAAGCCAGATGAGAAAGAGTACCTATGGTACGATTCCATTTACACAAAGCTCTGTGGAATCCAAACCAGCGTGCAGTGAAAGAAAACAGTAAGTGGTTCCTGGGGCCAGGGCAGGATGGGGTGGGATGGAGACGGTGGGCAGAGAGGAAGGGGCACTAGGAAACTTGGTAGCGGTGGACAGAACCAAAATCTTGACTGTGGCAGAAGTCACAGGAGTTCATGTACAGGCCAAACTTAACAAACTACACGAAATATGTGTGGTTTATTATATGTCAATTACATCTCAACTGTTTTCTAAAAGTTTCCAAAACTGAAAAACAGGTTCAGGTGGGTGGCCCTGTGACATGGTGACCTGCAGAATAAGGATGCAGCAGCTCTAAGCCAGAGCCCTTGCTCCCAAGACTGGGCACAGGTACAGAGGTACCCGGACTTTTTCCTTTCTGAGGAGCTTAGGGCATAAGGATACAGGACCAACACGGTTGCCTGAAGATGCCGCTTTGTCCTCACTACACCTTTCCTACACCGGGGCTGCACGCCTGCCTGCACCCCACACATCCATTGTTTAACTCAGCTACAGAAAGACACCAGTGACAATTCAAGCACTTTCATTTCTGTCCTTCTGCATGATCCTATGGGTGAGTAAAATCATAGTTTTCAAAAGGAAGGAGCTCCTGATTTTTCTCAGACCATGTAACAATCTTCCCCACACAGCCAGAATTAAGTTTTGGGCCCTGTCTTTGAACTTTAAAATGGGACCCTACAATGTACCAAGGAATAAAGCAAAGAATGGCGAAGTGCAGAAATGGTTAAAAATCACAAGTTAAAAGCAAACTGTAAGGACTTCCCTGGTGGCACAGTGGTTAAAAATCCACCTGCCAATGCAGGGGACACGGGTTTGAGCCCTGGTCTGGGAAGATCCCACATGCCGCGGAGCAACAAAAAGCCCGTGCGCCACAACTACTGAGCCTGTGCTCTAGAGCCCATGAGCCACAACTACTGAGCCTGAGTGCCACAACTACTGAAGCCCGTGTGCCTAGAGCCTGTGCTCCACAACAAGAGAAGCCACTGCAATGAGAAGCCCACGCACTGCAACGAAAGAGTAGCCCCCGCTCGCTGCAACTAGAGAAAGACCACGTGCAGCAACGAAGACCCAATGCAGCCAAAAGAATAAATAAAATTTTTTAAGAAAGCAAACTATATAAAATAAACAACAAGGTCCTACTGTATAGCACGGGGAATTATACTCAATGTTTTGTAATAACCTGTAAGGGAAAAATATCTGAAAAAAAATATAACTGAATCACTGTGCTATATACCTGAAACTAACACAATATTGTAAAACAACTATAATCCAATTAAAAAAATTACATGGCACATATACATGCACCTTAAATGTATTTGATTTTCATTTCTCAAAAATAAATAATTTGCAAAATGAAATGGAAAAAGCAAACTGGAGCTCCGAAAAAAATGTGTTGTTCTCATTCCAGATAAATAATAAAGCAGGAATCTCTGTGTTCTTTTTAGATAATTTGTCTCAGCAGACAAGTGTTTCATTTTTTCGTTTCTGTAGATCCATAAATTAACAGGATACCCACATGCCCAATCTCCCACTGTTATAACTCAGGCCCAGCGTACTCCCTGAGCCAAGCAACTCGGCTATCCGGGTCCAGCCTCTCCTCCCTCCTCCCCAGCCTCCTTATCACATGAAGGCGAGGGCGGTTTCAGAACCAAGGAAGACAGCAGGTCTCTAAAAACAGAAAATAGCTTGTACGTGACAAGCAGCCCTCTCATGTGGCAACATTTAACACAGAAAAGCAATTTAAAACGAGCTGTACACTCGGGAACAGGAATGATATGCAGGTTCCAAGTGAAAACTACAGCCATACACTAAACAAGAATGCAGTGTGTGTGTGTGTACATGACATGAATTACAGATGTCCACACAGATACAGGGCTGCGCGCCATCTCTCACACACGCACGCGCACCGACATCCTCAGGAGCATGCCTGCGTGCCAAGCACCGGCCCCTGCAGGCTCTGGGCTCTCACAGTCCTCCGGGCAGCCCCGTGAGGCAGCCCTGTGATGACCGCCCCCCAAACAGAGAGGAGGGCCCGCGGAGAGGGTCGGCGCGGCCCCACACGTGCACTCTCGCCCGGGCTGCTGTTCTGCCGCGTGCAGTTCCACGCATGCTGCCGCCAAGGAGTACCAGCTCGCCGCCTGCTGGGACACACAAACGAAGAGCGGGACCGCAAGGTGGTCTTAGAGCTAACGGGAGCCTCATGACAGGTTTTTTCATCCTGCTACCCCCCGCCCCCAACCCCGTTCAGCGTACAGCTTCCTGAGGGATCTTCCTCGTCATCTGGGCCTGAAAAGCACTGTGCTTCCCCTGCGTGGCGCCCCCTCGTCATCAGGAAAGGCTGTGTGGGTGGACCCTGGGCCCTGGGGCGGGGCTGGTGCAGGGGCAGCGGGGGAGCAGCCATGCCTCCGGAAACGCGGGGCCTTGCAATTAAGTCCCGGAAACTCGTCTGGATCAGAAAAGTGGTCATTCCACGGAAGGTCCAGAGAAAGGCACTAAAAAGGGGGACAGGGGGTCACCTCAAAGCCCTCTCCTAATGGAAGCAGAAGCTTGGGGAGAGTTCACCCGGCCGGCTGCATCATGTTTCACCGCGTGCACCGGACCCTCCACCACGTAGAGGGCGGGGGTGAGGAAAAGAACATCTAGACCAGGAGCTGCCTCGGCGCCCTCCAGGCTGGTGCTGCTGTAACCTGCGCCCCAGGCCAGAGCAGACTCTGCAGGAGGTCGGAGGAGGGGGCCAGCGCTGGCTCTTCAGAAGACCATAAAAATCAGGCCTGAAAACACAAGAGAAGGCAGTGCTATTGGTCTAATTCACAGCCAGTCGTCAGCTGAGGGCCCTGACGGTGCCCTGGGGTGATGGATGCAGCAGAAGGCTTCCCACCTGTGACGGGTGACACCGACCCACCGCACAGGGAACTCGGCCTGGGAGCCTTTCGGCTCAGGGACCGCTGGTTCTGGCTTTACATGCCTGGGAAAAGCAGATCTTGCCCTGGAAGAAACAGTTTGCACCTTTCCCGTCTCATTAAAGCTAATTTTGCAAATTCCGAATATCTCACGTGAACCTTCTAATGGGTTTTATCTGGCTTTGGTTACTGTGCTTTTTGTAAGAACTAGCTTGCTTCACTAACAGACCTCTTTCCAACGGAAGACTTTTGTTAGCTTGGAAGCGCTGAGCCTTCCTCTCCGAAGGAGAACTTTCTGGCGCTCTCCTTAGACAACAGCCGTCTACGCCGCAGTCTACACCGCAGCCTCCGCGTGCGTTCGCAGGCAGGCAGAGGCCCACAGGGCGTGGAAGAAGCGGCCAGCGCTGTCTCCTCCCCGGGCGGGGAGGGGCACGGCCTTGGCCACACCTCATCGTGATGCCCTGTGCATACAGCAGTCACTCAATAAATAGGGACTGGACTCGGGGTGGGGGTGGGGGACCCTGAGGTTTGGGGGATGAAGTGGCGAAGCTCAAGGGGGATGTTTCCCGTGCGCCCTACAAAGTGGACAGGTTTGTCACGGACGGGAAATGACTGGAAAAGACGAAACCGTGCTCACAACTGCGGAAGCATGAAATGTTCACGAACTCAAGGGCTAGAGCCCTTAATAAAGGCAAGAACTCAGTATCCATCTTACGGCACCAAGAAGGGCACGGATCTGGAAGAGGAAAATTAAGAATAGGTTTTAAATTTAAAAACCTGAAGATCACACCTTAAAATGACTTTCCATGATTTGGGAGATTTTTAAAGTGGCATCTTGTAATAGAAAAAGAAAGCAAGAAAACATAAACCTGAAGTAAACATTCTCTGGTCAGAAATATAACAAATATTATTTCAAGTAAAATACAGTTTTAAATTGTTCTTAATTCTTTGTAGTTTGGATTCTGCATTCCTGACAATGCTTCCTTCTCCGCTAGTAGAAAAAAACCTGTAGAGCTGACTCACGGCCACAAGTCAGCCTTCTCCCCGCTCAAGGCCAGCCCAGGCCAGGAGGTGTCTCTGCAACAGACACTGAGCTTGTCACTGATGCCCGAAAGAGACCCCAGCAGCGTGAGCTGAGAATGTCATTAATCTAAGGTGAAGGTGTTGCTAAGGACCCTGTTCCCACACGAGGCAGGGAGCAGGTGACCAGCCAGGACTCCATCCAACGTGCAAAAACGCCCTGAAACGCAGAGCAGCAACTGCAGACAGTTTTTAGGAGGTATTTCCACTCTGTGTTAAGGTAGGGGAAACTGGGAAGTGGGGGTAGCTCCACACTCCCACTCAGGCGGGAGTCGTGACCCACGCTGGGCACTGCGCGTCTCTGGGCCTCTCACAGCAGAGGGTTTCCACTGCAGAGACCCTGCCACCCGGGTCACCCGGAATCACCTGGAGTCGTCTCTGGGTGTCATAGCTGGGGGTGCTAGTAGTGGCACTGAGAGGCCAGGGGTGCTGCTAAACATCCACAACACACAGGGCAGCGCCCCCATAACAAAGGATCAACCGGCCCAAAATGTCAACAGCGCCAAGCCTGAGAAACCCTGTCTCACAGTCTCTTTCGGCTCCAAAATTCTATAACCTACATGTCTGTTGAGTTGAGGGGTAAATACTACTTCTCTGGGTATAAAGCTAACAAAGAGGATTGGAGGACTTGCTGAGACCAAGTGTAAACCAGGGTGAACTCAGGCCTCCTGTAACCAGACAGGTGGTGAGAAATCAGGCCTGTAAGACGGTTCCCTCCTCCACAGAAGTCCGACACCAACCTCCCTCGTAGGAAGAGGGAATGGCTTTAAGTATCTTATCTCGCGGGTCTGGAAAGAGGCGGATTGCAGGACTCGGCTCTTCAGCTGACGCCCTGAACTGAGCAGGGACGTAACCCAGGAGAGCTGGGAGGCCAGACTCCATGCCTAATGCATGCTCTGTTTTAGCACTTTTTGGAAACTACACGCCCCTTGGGTCTAAACAGAGGCAGAGACTTGCTGAGTTCCTCAGGGCTTTCTTTCATTCTCTCCCCTACTTTCTCTGGACACGCCCGCAGCTGAGGGCGCCCACCATCACGTGGCACCCTGGTCCCAGGACACGGGATTCCTGTGGATACTGAGGCCTATGTACTCACGTGACATTTTCTTGTCCTGAACTCATCCATTCTTCATAGCTATTTATCTAAAAAGATGCTTATTTTTAATGTAAACACACTGATTTATATTGGCAGCTCCTCTACTTAAAGATATGCTGGAATTTCCACTGAAACTTTTTATTATTCAAAGTTTGCTAGTGCAGGCCTGAAAATGTCCCCAAGCAAAAGAGGCCTAATCTTTTCTACAAATATCACTGAACCACTTTTTAAATCCAAGAATGTCAGATAATTTCTTCTTCTTTACTCTTGAAACTTAAAACTGGATTTTTGTTTTTCTAAGAAAAAATCAGGACACCAATATGTACTTTAGATGAAATGTCTTTCCTACACAGAAAAAATAAATGTAAAAACTTGCTATCTCATCAAAATAAGGCATCAGGAAAGCTTTAATATGAGAAAGTTCCTCTAAATGAGGTTTGTAACCTAAACAATCAGAGGACTATATATAAAATAGATAACTCATAAGGACCTGCTGTATAGCACAGGGAGCTCTACTCAATACTGTGCAATGGCCTAGATGAGAAAAGAATCTAAAAAAGAACGGATATATGTGTACGTATAACTGATTCACTTTGCTGTACAGCAGAAACTAACACAACATTGTTAATCAACTATACTCCAATAAAAATTAAAAAAAAAAAGAACCAGAGGACTAATAAAATCCTAGAACCCAAGGGGAATAAAGCCAAGAACGACACTGTTTACATCCGCATAGCATTTTATAATGTACAGGACCACTTTCACGTACAGTCTCACTTGATGCACCTAAGAGTCCTGTAAAGTGGGTATTTATCTGTAGATAAAGAGAAGAGGGCTCGGATATATTAGGAGACAATTACAGCCTCAAAACTTGAAAGTATCAGAGGCCAAGGTAGAAACCAGGTCTTCTGACTCGAAATTATTTAAAATAACAATTAAGAAACATACAGGGCTTCCCTGGTGGCGCAGTGGTTGAGAGTCCGCCTGCCGATGCAGGGGACACGGGTTCGTGCCCCGGTCTGGGAAGATCCTACGTGCCGCGGAGCGGCTGGGCCCGTGAGCCATGGCCGCTGAGCCTGCGCGTCCGGAGCCTGTGCTCCGCAACGGGAGAGGCCACAACAGTGAGAGGCCCACGTACCGCAAAAAAAAAAAAAAAAAAAAAAAAAAAAAAAAAAAAAGAAACATACAAATTAGGCCCTGGTTTCTCATCTGTCCAGGTTGTAATTTGTTTGAATAGAAATAGGTGTCGGCCCCCATCTAAAATGGCTAGTGAACCCCCTGCCCCTTTCCCAAACCACAACTAAGAACAGACACTCACCTCCCTGTGCTGGGCCAGTGCAAGGCCACGAAGGCAGCAGAGGGGAAGAAGAGAACTTCTCAGTCTTACCTGATTATAGCTAAGGTGTCTAAGTGCTGCAAATCTGAGGACACTGCTAAGACGAAACCTGGGGCCTGGGAAGGGGCCTCCTTGTAATGGAGGAGTCCAAAAGCCTGCACTTGATAAGGTTCATTTTCCATTTGCCTCTGATTAATTGAGGATTAAATGAATTGTAGTAAAGTAGTAATAGGAGTATTAGCAGCAGCATCAACAGTTAGTAGTGACAGTAAATCTCTAAAACCCAGCACTGAGAGCTTATTATACCAGGCCCTCTGCTAAGCACTTAATTATGTAATTAATTTTAATTTTACTATATCGATTAGTGTAATTTTTGTTAGCACTCATATAGATAACTTTGATAGGAACACTATATATAGTCACTGGTTTGCAAAACAATCCTACAAAGTTATATGTTTTTCTGCTTTTTTATAGGTAAGGAGATTGACCTGGACAAGTCCTACAGTGGAGCTGAGATTCAAACCTTGGTGTAGCTTACGTTCTTCCTGATGAACAGGAATTCAGAAAGGAAGAGACCGCTACAGGCTAGAGACCTAAAAAAGCCTTTACAGAGAAGTGTGTTGAGCTGGATACCAGGGAATGAGTGGAACTGAACAGAAAGAGGGTGATCTGCACTGGGGGAGATGGGCCATGACAATAAAACAAATGGCGACACACAAGGGTGATTCAGAAGACAGTGATGGAACACTTCTACAGAGCCCAAGACCATGCTCCAAATCGCGTGATTTCCCCGACAAAACTGAATTGAGTGAATACACTCTTAGGGTCAATTTTCTCTTTATGACATAGCCATTATCTTGTAAAAGAAAAGGAAAAGGCTACGCTTCTCTAGAACCCAACTCCTCTACGGAGAGGGCTGGTGTGGACGCCAAAGTGCCTCGTCTCCGCCACCCGAAGCCCAAACCCGGCGATTCTCCCGTGAAGGCAGCGCCCCTGCTGGAGCCCAGGACTTGTACAGCCCAGTCCTGCGGGGCAGGGCAGGAGAGCCAAGACAGGACCCCCAGACTGGAGTCTCTGAGCGCCAGTTAAAGAGTCTTCCTCCAAGTTTTGTGAGGAGTAGCTTCAAAACTGGGAGCTGAGGGCTTCCCTGGTGGCATAGCGGTTGAGAGTCCGCCTGCCGATGCAGGGGACGCGGGTTCGTGCCCCGGTCCGGGAAGATCCCACATGCCATGGAGTGGCTGGGCCCGTGAGCCATGGCCGCTGAGCCTGCGCATCCGGAGCCTGTGCTCCGCAACGGGAGAGGCCACAACAGTGAGAGGCCCGCGTACCGCAAAAAAAAAAAAAAAGAAAGAAAAGAAAAAACTGGGAGCTGAAAGGCGCTGCTCGCACAAGGACAGAAACACCAAAGTCCTAACACGTTTTATTTACTCTGCACATAGAAAACGTACCTGCCGAGAACAGCACAGAAAGCAAATGTGTTAGTGGAAGAGGGAACAAAACACGAAAACGCACTCGTCCCAGAGAAAGTCACCAGCCTGAGGATGCCCAGGGGGAGCAGCCCTCTGTGCTGCAAACCACATGTAGGGGGCAGGGGAGGGGGGTCAGCCACGGGGCCACCAGGAGGGTATTTGTTCTGGCTTCAGCAAGGGCCAGATCCCTCATCCAACATCACGAGACGTCCTTTAGGCCTGTTCTCTCATCACCATTGCCTAGGGTAGAGACAGACAGACAGACACAGACACGGACACCGAGGGAGATGGAAAGGCAGCTCCAGCAGGGGTTTCTCTGTTTTTCCTGGGGCTTCACCCTGCACACCTCCTGGACCTGTGCTAACACGACAGAGCACTGCAGAATCGCAGAATTAAGCATCTCTGAAGCCACGTGCATACTTTGTTTTCCATTTAAATAAAAGTCTTCCCTCTGACCTACCCACAGAGTGAGCTAAACTGGAAATGTACGGAAATTACGACCAGATGCTTCACACGGACAGTCACCATCCATAACACAGCCTCACAGAAGTCAGGCTGGGACGGAGTTAAGGGCAAGAAGAAATAACAGAATAATAAAAGAACACACTTGTATACCAGTCCTGAGCTCTGTATGCAGTCAGCATCTACTTCAGAAGACACACAGTCCAGGGACCCTGGGCCCTCGAGGAGGCCTCTCACCCTGAGGTCACAAATGATCTTCTGGGGGTTGTAACCCCCAAAATAGTATATAAAATTTCCACATATGTACATGAAAGTACTATTTGGAAAAAAGGGCCATAACTTCCATCATCTACACGGTGTTCCTGACATAAACTACTCCACAGACGAAGGTCTGAAACAGGACCTGGTGAATTAAAGACGCAAACATTTGTTCTTACTGAACCACTGCTCTAGAGGTTCACGGCTAACATTCTCTACCGGCAGTGGACTTAAAAGCGAGACCAAATACGGTCAGAGTGAAAACTCCATATCTGACACTAGATATCAAACAACAGATTACCAACCCAACCAAATAGTGGTCTATTTTTTTCTTCCTGGTAAACAAACACAGGAACTCTTAAAACACTAGATCCAGTAAGTAAGGTTGTAGCAGATTAAAAAAACAAACAAACACAAAACCTGAGCTTCTGAAAGATGTAATTTCCTAACCTCTTGGAGTAGAACAGGGCTTCAAGCCAAGGTTACCCGGCTCTAAAAACTTCCAAACTTTCAGAAGAGGAAGACATTTCTATGAACTGGGCTTTCAAAACCTTCAACTGAATTTTTAATTAACAAATAAAGTAATTCAACGAATCAGTTAAAAATTCTCTGGTATTCCCATAAAACCACTTCTTTGGATCTGAAATTCACACTGTGAGTTATCTAACAGGGGAAAGAAATGTGAATGTGTTGGTGGTAGGAGAAGAGGAATGCTGCTTAAATTACTTTCAAGCGACTTGGATTAAAACCAATATTATTTCCCCAAGGTCCCCAAATGAATCACGTGCAAAGCTGGGAAGTGGGTCCAGAGTTCCTGACACCCACGTGTGCTCCCTCCTCCACCCAGAAAAGGATCTGAGAGGCAGCGGACAGTGGAGCCTGGGATGGGTGGTCCCTCTCACCTCACCCTGTAGGCATCTGAATCTGAAAACCTGGAGAGCTCTTCACCTGTCCTGTTACCAGCAGAGTGGGGAGCTGCTGTCCCAGACACCTGTATAGTGTGGGACAGCAGTAATTCTCCAAATTTTAAGTTGCTGCGTCTCAAATGATCAATGCTCATTACTCTTCAGATAAACCCACCCAAGGATGGGGATAACGGCTGTGCAGTTGGGTATATATATGTCTTTATAACAGGACAGCCCCATCCTGACAGCAGTGATGCTTACTTAGCAAGACTCATTCAACCCCTTCCCCCAACCCTATCAGACCTTCGTGGGCGTATATGTGCTCTGAAAAAGCAGAGCCAATATTTTAATTTCATTTTATACTTGAAAAATGAAAACAAAAGCATTACCTTCAGAATATAGACTTTTAAAGGAAGGTGTGTGACCCTTAAGTTATATAGAAGGGGGCCTACGTTAGGTAAAGCCGAGGTTCTTGTTTCCAGCTCCAGCTGTGGGTTAGCTTCTCCAAAAGGCCTCGGCACTCCAACTTTGGAGAGCCCACGCAAGCAAACTGCAGTTTTTACTGCACCTCTGGGCTCTCGAGAAGGGGGCGATCTTTAACGCAGCAAGTAAAATAACTGTAGGCTGAACCCAGAAGATAATAGGATGGGTGGGGCATGACCCTGAGGGTCATTAGGGAGACTGCGCCAATGGGCCAGCAGGAAGGCAGAGCTGAGCCTGAGACTTCCCAACCCTGCCAGGCCCTGAAAGCCATCCCAGATGACCATGTCTCTCACACAAAGCGTCCCCAGATCTGCACAGATTGCGATCAACCAAACGTCATTTACGAGTAAAGAAAAACAAGTCACTGCAAGTAAGAGTCATAAGAAACAACAAACATTAGATTTAGACCCCCAAGAACGTCAGATATTTGAAGTCTCACATGCAGAATATAAAACAGCTGTACGTGAAATGTTTAAAAATAAAAAAGTAAGGGCTTCCCTGGTGGCGCAGTGGAGAACCCACCTGCCAATGCAGGGGACACGGGTTCGAGCCCTGGTCCAGGAAGATCCCTCATGCCGTGAACAACTAAGCCCGTGCACCGCAACTACTGAGCCTGTGCTCTAGAGCCTGTGAGCCTCAACTACTGAAGCCCGCAAGCCACAACTACTGAAGCCTGCACGCCTAGAGCCCATGCTCCACAAGAGAAGCACCGCAATGAGAAGCCTGTGCACCACAACGAAGAGTAGCCCCCACTTGCCACAACCAGAGAAAGCCTGTGCGAAGCAAAGAAGACCCAACACAGCCAAAAATAAATAAATAAAATAATAAAATTTATTTTTTCAAAAATAAATAAATAAAATTAAAAAGGAGTGAAAATGAGCAGGCAAAAGAAACCAGATTATAAAAAGAATCAAGTAAACTTTTAGAAATGAATATAATGGGTTAAAAAAACAACTTCATACATTGGTTAAATAACAGATTAGACATGGCTGGCAAAAGAAACAATTGTAAAACAAAACTAAATAAATAACCCAGAACAGCACAAAGAAAGAAGAACATGAAATTACAACAGAAAGGTTAACAGTCTTGGAAGATGGAAGACTGAATATATCTAATCAGAGTTCCAAAAGGAAAGAGTTACGAAAATAGAAGCTGGGCAGTATTTGAACTCATACTACCTGAGAATTCTCCAGAAAGATATAAAGTCACAGATACACAAAGTATAACAAATTAACAAGTAGAATAATTAAAAAGAAATGCACCCTAGACACACACAGTAACATTTCAGAACGCCAAAGAGAAGACAAGATCTTTAAAGTGGCTGGAGAAAGACAGGCTGATGACGTGACGGCAGGTTTCACAACAGGAACGATGGAAACCAGAAAGCATCCGTGTAATGGAGCCCAGGCTCCAAGTCAAAATAACTGTCAACCTAAAATTACATACCTAGTAAACCTATACTTCAAGAACAAGATGAAAATAAAGATATTTTCGGATATAAACAAAAATGAATTCAACATCAATAGACCTACCCTAAAGGGAGTGACTGTGAACTATTCTAGAAGCTTCCTAACTGACCTACCCTCTCCCACCATCTTGAATATAATATCAGTCCAACACATGTAAAATCATTTGATCAGATCACTTCCTGCTTCAAACTGCCACATGAATTTCTAGAACCTACATAATAAGGTCCATGACCATCTATCTGGCTCCTCAACTTACCAGCTGTGACCTGGGCCAGGTAACTAACCTGCCTGAGCCTCAGGTTCAGCACCTGCAACGTGAGCCCTATAGGGACTGACCGCTGACATGGGCTAAGACCCCCGTACCGTAGCGCTCTCCGCAGTGCCTGGCAGCTGTTACTAGTTATCATTATGATAACTCATTGGTCCCAAAATACAACATATGCATTCCCAACGCCACGCCTTTGCTCACGGTATTTCCTCCACTTCACTGGCCCCTAACACGTCCATTCCCCAAAAATCTGCACTAAGTCAACCAAATTACTGCCAAAAGTCCAGCTGCTTCTTGAAATTTTCCTCTACCAGGCCAGCCCAAAGTAAGTGCTCTCACTTCTAAACACGTGAAACATTGACCCAAAGTGCTACTCTGTTCATTAACTACCTAAACTGTGTGATGTTTCTGGTCTGGGGAAGCACTTATCTCAGCTGTCCCTGTTCTGCCTGTGGAAAGCTCTACTGCCATGAAAACGGAGATTTTTGCCTAATAATGATGGATTGGCTGATTGAGCTCCAGGGCCCTGGTAGAGACACTTTAGAGGAAAAACATGGCACCAAATTTAAAAAAAAAGAAAAAAGGAAAGAAAAGGCAGTTGTCTTAGGATGTGCTGCATTCCTTGTAATCCTCCAGACAGCTGCACTTCATTCTAAAGACGTCAAATATTTTCCTTAGAGAAAGACATCCCACGAGGAAGTCCTGGTGGGCAGGAAGAAGTGATAAGGGAACTTCAGCTGTCAGCTTACTTCAGGAAACATCTTTCAGAGTCTGTTTCCCAAGGAAGTCAATTTGGCCTGGTATTTGTATCACCCAAGACAAAGAAAACAGTCCCCCAGGAGCTGCCCGGCTGGCACGAACGAGGGGTCCAGTAAACACGGGCTGATGCCGAAAAGGCAGAGCAAAGCAGCTCCTCAGATGATTCCGTTTGTTTGTTCAAAAAAAGGAAGAGGCAGGTATTCTCATCAACCCTCTTTCAGTTTTCCAGCTAAGCACTTGCGGAGGATGCCACAGCTGGCTGCCCAACCCAAGAGCCAGGAACAGCAAATCTCTCAAATGGGTCACAAAGAATGTGTGATCAAACCCAACTTCAAGGCTGCCCGTCCTTCTTGCACTGCAGCTGACATTAATTCAGGAGCTAGAAAAAGGCACAATCACATGCTATCACTTTTAACTAAGTTTTCCCACTTTAAAAGAAAATCTTTACTAAGTGTCAAAATTAAAATTCCACTATTTTGTCTAGGAGGCCCCCAAAATGCAATTGTTTTCATTATATAAAAAAAATCCTTATCAAAGAAAACTTGGGGGAAAAAAACCCCAAAAGAATCAGTCAGAAAAACAAGAGAAAAGTAGAAAACAATCAGCCATAAGACCTGGTGGTCCAGTGGTTAGGACTCCGCGCTTCCACTGCAGGGGGCACAGGTTCGATCCCTGTTCAGGGAACTAAGATCCCACGTGCTGCACAGCACAGCCAAAGTAAATAAATAATAATTTTTTTTTTAAATCAGCCATAAGACCTGCTACTCAAAGACAGCACCTATCAACATTTTGGTTCACTATCTTCCAGATGTTTTTCCTCTAAGGAAAAGATGTTTTGTGTAATTGGAATCCTATGGTGTATGACTGTGTTACTTAAATGACTCCACAAGCATTTCCCCATGTTTTTCTTCTTCATAACCTCATATAACTACATAGAGTAGATGAGAGAAAGAAGATGTTTAAAGTAAACCAAGTCAAGAAATGCCATTCTCGTTCTTCCACAAAAACTCCTGTTTTTACTGTAGTAAAAACCAAGCATTTCCAAAAGTTTCTGGGGTCACTGGAGATAAGATACATAAAAAAATGCTTGGATGCATAGGAAGTGTTTAAGAAATGTCAACTGACTTTCAAGTGACAAAGGCAATATTTACTATAGTCCCTGGAAAGATACAAAAGAAATTAAATTCAGCCTCTGTTCCCAATGGATTTTTAATAACACTGAGAAGATAAAATGCATTTACACCCAACAACTAAAGTGCAACATAATTCGGCATGCAATAATCCTGGCTCTTCAAGGGCTTGGGATGCCTTATCCCTTTCTGCACCCCTAGCATGAAGGACATATTACAGATACTCAGTAAATGTCTGTTGTACTGAACAGAACTACAAACTACAAGCTACGCTTCAGAGACAGTAAAGATCACTGTGAGCTGAGGTTAAGCTGGGCAAAGCAGACAACGTGAACATGGCAGAACTTGATTTGAGCAATATTTTGCAGAAAGAAAGCTGAACCATAGAAGCCTTGGGATGCTGTGAAAATGAAAGACGGCATAAGAAAAAAATGTTTGTATAGTCCTAATCTATTAACGAGTTAGATGTTTCTACACAAACAGCTGAAACCTCAGCTGTACATACTAACTACTCATGGGAAAAATAATATATGTATAATACATAGTAGATATTACTTAAAAACAAAGAAAACATACCAACACAAAGTACTACAGCATTCCTAGACATCAGAAACAAGGGCTAATTCTCAGGAAGCTTTGTGTGTGTCATGACATGTGGGAAAAGGCAGAAGACTAAGGCCTTAGATCTCCACATATAGAACCACAGTGGATACTGTCCTTACTAAACTAGGTGTAAAAGAATGTGCTTACCAAAACTTTCTTTCAGGAACCCTTTCGACTCCACTGAAGCTATCTGCATGTACTGTGAACATCCAGGGGGTAAACACAGGAGATGTGAAATCAGCTTCAGCCCTAACAGCATCACATTCACCACCTGATTATACACTTGTCTTAAAGAGAATCCAGTGTCATGACTAGGGTATCACTTAGCAGACTCCATACATCCTGACTTCATCCACACACAAATTTTCCTTTGTTTTACTCCACTTGTGCTTGTGAAAAAATGCAAAGAATTTATGGAGAAGGAATTTGCTAAGATTACATCGCTAACAGCTGCTGGCTGGATTGTACTAAATCGACAGCCTCTCCGGTCACATTATATGGCCATCTCAGAAAGTGGGCTATTAATACAAACCTGGTTTCTTTCAAAAGAATTGATTGAAGCCTGCCCCGCCAGGCTGCCTTAAGAGCAAGTTTCCCAGAGCTTGGGGTTGGGTGTGTGAACATTCTGTCTGTATGTACCGCTGCAATTACTTGTGATTAAGAATCTCTAATAGCTGTCTATTCAGTCTCCTCAGCCTGAAGCACTCAGAACAAATGCCTTCAACAGGCCCTTCAGGAATGAACAGCTGATCTGTAGCAGTGCATGCTTCAGGGCAGGTGGTCCTTGTTTTTCTGAACACACACATGCACATGCATGTCTGATAACGCTTATATCAGTCAGATATAATTAATTCAAAAGACTGAAAACAACACAAAATAGGTCATTTAAAAATGTTTCAGAGGTCCAAACATATGCAAATGGAAAATTTACAATTTTTTTCAAAAATTTCCTGGAAATTATGATTTTCAGATTTTGCTAAACTTTCACACACAAATTGTCTTACCCCAAGAATACACAAACTGTAACTGTTTTAACTCTAAATGAAGCACTTCTCTAGGACATCAAAAGATTTGGAAACCCGACAATAATTACCACATAATCATTCAAAAAAGACATGTGGTATATAACATTTGCAAAGATGAATTGCACCTGTCACCAATTCAACAAAAGAATACTTTATCTACAAACCACGCAGCGTTGAACATTTAAAAATCTGGTTAAAATGATCCATAACAAGAGCTCCATGTCAAACAGAATAGTACAAGTAACCAAAAAAATGGATTAACACAAATGGTTGATTTCCACATCTGAAACACATGGGATGTCACCCTGAGCAAGTTACTGAATCTCTCCGTACTTGTTTCTTAGTCCACAAAATGGGCAAGATGATACTAACAACCTTTTAGAGTTATCAATATTAAATTAATACATATTAAATTTTTATAACAGAGCCTGGCAAAGGGTAGCTAATAAAGAATGTTTGTATTATATCAGGAACCAGATTTTTTTTTAAATGCGAACACGCATAAATAATAGCAATTGAAAAGTGTAATCATGAAAATAAAAGAGACACAGCTGTGATGCCCTGTGACCGAATACAGTTTTCAAGATATTACTGTATATTTAGAGCATAAGCAAATAACAGAAAAGAGCTCCCTACTAAAAATGATAGCTACATCCCTTCAAAGTGTATTAATACATCCTACCACCTCTATTCTTTGTCATTAGTGCTATTTTGCAAAACTGTGATTATTCCTCCTGTGTTCTACAGGTGAATACCAGTCCTTAGCGTTAAGAAAGGCACACAAGTAGCCCCTCCGGGATACCAAAATAAGAAGTTAATGGGGACTTTCCTGGCGGTCCAGTGGTTAAAAAAAAATTAAATTAAAAAGAATTTTTTTAAAAATAAGTTAAGGGGATGTGAAGGCCTTTAGCATCCACTAGTTTTACTAACAAACCACCAACGTGAAACTCATTCCTGAACTAAACTGCCAAATGTTTCTGCGATAAAAACTGCAAACTCTCATGTGAACAGATCTTCTCAATAGGGAGTTGTTCCAGTCTGTGAATAGGACACTGTCAGTGTGACCAACAAAGCCGGGAGGGGACATTCCTGACACCCCTGTCCCCTGGCTAGCCTTTGATCATTCATCTCTCCCAACCACACGTTTGTGGAAACCACTTTCAAGCACAGCATAGGGACAACATCTACTCCCTGAACTTCGCCCTCATCACAGAGCCCTGCTCCCCGGCTTCTGCCCGGACCCTCACTGTTCACGTCACCCCCGAGGACCACCCCACAATGAGCCTCCAACACAGGAGCCTTTGTTTTCCTAGTACGCCGCCCACCCCACCCCCAAACAGTCACTTGGGGCTTCGCTGTGTACACTCTGGCAAACATCACGGGATGACGATGGCAACTAAGCAGACCACAGACCGACCCGAGAACGGGGGAAAACTGCTGATGCCCCAGGCGAGGCTGGCGCGGCGCTCGGGACCCCGGGTCTGAGTGTCCCTTGCTCCTGGGGGCAGACTTCGGGCTCAGTGCTCTCTCTGGACTCTGCTCTGAGGACTACGTGGGACCACGGTCTCGAGCGCCTAGCGCGCGCCCACGGCCCCCAGCGTGTGGTCTCGCCGTCCGGCTGCCCGGGGCCTCCAGCCGGGGGTTGGGGGGGTTGGGGGTGGGCTGGGGGGAGGAAGGACAGACCAACGCCCCGTCCGAGCCGCCCCCGGGCCACTCCAGGGCGGGCTGCAGGGCTGGGCGCCGGCGGGACAAAGGGGACCGGGAACGGGTCGGCTTTGTTCGAGGAGTGATGGAGCGCAGGGCCACGGGCCCCGGGCCGGACCCCGCACCCCGGGACGCCCTGCACCCAGACCCCCAGACCGCCAGGATTCCCTACCTCTGGGACCCCCGACGCCCGCACCTCTTCCCCGGCCCGCACCCCCTACCCCGACCCGGGGCCCGCACCTCTGGGGCCCCCGCACCTTCGGGGCCGCTCCCCGCCCCTCCCGGACCCCGGGACCCCCACATCCCTGACCCCGTACATGGACCGGACCCCCGCATCCCCAGGATTCCCCTCCCTGAACCCAGGACCCCCCGCACCGCCCACCCCCGAACCCCCGCGCCCGCCCCCCACTCCGCCCGGACCCCTCCGGCCGCGCCCGGCGGAGGCCCGCGTACTCACCCCGCAGGAGCAGCAGCAGGGCGAGCGCGGGCCGCCGCCTCAGCGCCATGTCGAGAGCAGCTGAGGGGCCGAGGGCCCGCTCCCGGCGCAGGCGCCCTGCCCGCGGCCCTGCGCCCGCCCCGGTCACCATAGCGACCACGGCGGCGCGCCGTCGCCATGGTGCACGGGAAGCCCGAGACGAGTCTGGTTGCTATGGAGGCAGGGATGCTCTGGACCGGGATACCGGGGTCTCTTTCAAAGAATTTGGTGGAAGGAGGTGAAGGAGCGCGTTCAAGAGTGGGCGGGGTTAATTTCCACATCTATAAAATGAATCCGTCACTACAGATCCGGGAAGGAACGCTCCATTAAAATTTGAGAAATGAAGTGCTTCTTATTTTACAAATAAGGATGGAGCCCAGTTACTGTGGAAGCATTATTGCCTGCGCCTCTTTTGGGGCCCAGACTGTAAATGTGATGAGAGGGGAAAGCGCTGAAATCTGTATAAAACATAAGCAAGATGTGCATTATACAGTACATAAAAATGATGTATTTCTAAAATAAACATAATCCTTCGTTTCTGTGTTAGATCAAAAGCATGATGGTATACCAAATAGTTTGTTATGCAGAAAAGCAAGATAATTCTTTGCTCTGATTTCTGAATATTGGGAAATGTTAAGGTTAGGGAGGAAAAATGGAACAGAATCTTTTGAGGACCAACACACAAAATGAGGAGGATTAAACATACTGGAAATTGGACTCAAGGATGCAGGAGATCTTGATACATTTAATACTGTGGGAAATTCTTTTATTATTTATTTATTTGGCTGCGTGGGGTCTTAGTAACAGCACACAGGATCTTTGTTGCTGCGTATGGGATCTTTAGTTGCGGCATGTGGGATCTAGTTCCCTGACCAGGGATCGAACCCGGGCCCCCTGCATTGGGAGCTCTGAGTCTTAACCACTGGACCACCAGGGAAGTCCCACTGTGGGAAATTCTTGAAATAACTTGTTTTACATCCAACGTAGAAAGTACATCCCTAATGCTCCAGGAAGCAACAGAGTCAAAACAGAATTCTCAGTATAGTTATTAGTAAAATATGACAGTTTCTTTCCAATGACTAATATTTTTTAATGTTTAACTTAGGGACTTCATTTTTCATACAGTCACCCTAGGTTTTTTTTGTTTGTTTGTGGTACGCGGGCCTCTCACTGTTGTGGCCTCTCCCGTTGCGGAGCACAGGCTCTGGACGTGCAGGCTCAGTGGCCATGGCTCATGGGCCCAGCTGCTCTGCGGCATGTGGGGTCTTCCCAGACCAGGGCACGAACCCGTGTCCCCTGCATCGGTTTTATAAAAGTAGAATTTTGTAAGTGTGTATATATGTATATATATACAGGGACTTCCCTGGTGGCACAGTGATTAAGAATCCGCCTGCCAGTGCAGGGGACACGGGTTCAAGTCCTGGCCCGGGAAGATCCCACATGCCGCGGAGCAACTAAGCCTGTGCGCCACAACTACTGAGCCCGCACTCTAGAGCCCGTGCTCTGCAACAAGAAAAGCCACTGCAATGAGAAGCCCGCGCGCTGCAATGAAGAGTAGCCCTCGCTGGACACAGCTAGAGAAAGCCCACACACAGAAATGAAGACCCAATGCAGCCAAAATTTAATTAATTAATTAAAAAAATAAGTATGTATACACATATATAACTTACTATACTAAATTATGAATGCCAAGAAACATGAAATAGATTGACGTTGTTGACAAGGATATGCTTCAACTGTCATCACTATATGATCTTCTTTATGTCTTTGTAACTGCTCACACTTTTGTAAGTGTGAATTAATTACATTCCTCCAAATCTCATAAAGACAGAATAAAAATACTGAAATAACTCCATCACCTATTGTGTTTCTATTGTCTTCCTTTACTAAACCTTCTTTCTGCTCTAGTTTACCATGTTCCCAAGTCACAAGTAAAAATTATTTTATGGTGATGGTCTGTCCCATCACTAAACACAATAGAGAAATTAAAAACAGTAGAATTCTACTTAGGCTCATTGACTTTCCTTCTGCTCTCTCTGTGCTCTGCCATTCCCTTTAGCTCCCTTTATATGCTCCCTTTATATTCCCTTTATATGCTCAGGCATGTTTGCCATTGTGGTGACCTGGGAAATATGAGGTGGTGTCTGATTGTGGAAAGAGCAGCTTTCAGTATCAGTGTCTCTTTTCTCCTGCTGAATTTCCTGTGTTTGCGTTGTGAAATTGTTCTGTCTGTTAAATGGTCTTTTCCGCGAGGGAATCTTTTGAAACTCAGAACGAGATTACAGAGAAAGGCTCCATGAATATTCTATATGGAGCAGAGGTTCCTATGAGAGTGAATGCAGGTGCTTCGTTGTAAAACACTGATTTTCCTCCACAGATGGAGTACACATGTCATGACTAGTGGCTGAGACAGGATCCTGGAATGGAGCCTAACTAGTGACATGGTAGGAGGCACTTGACTGTCAAGTGATCTGCTCCTCCTTATGATTTCACTGTTCTCTGGAGAGCTCTGGCCCTGTGCAGAAAGGCAGCAGAGCCCTGGACGCATTCAGTGAGCAAGGCTGTGGAGTCTGTGCTTCTATCACCACATTATCCAACTAACTACGCTTGTTTCTAATGGTGGCTTACTAAGGAGAGATACATGTCTTAAAAGAGCTCAGGGAACTAAATACATTTGTGCTAAACTTGAACAAAAGCATTTGCAATGCTTTTCAAACCAACACAAAGCGCAAATCAAGTAGCAAATGGGGAGTTGAATTTTCCTTCGAGACTTGAAATCAAGCAGGATCCTGTGGGGTACCCCTAGGTACAAAAGCCTTTCCGTGTTCCCCGTTTCTTATTTGTAGTGTTGACTGAAAAAAAATGCACAACCTAAAAGTTGACAATTGGGTTTCATTTGGTGGACTTGCTGAGGACTTAAGCCTGGGTGGCAGCCTCTCCGATAGCTCTGAGGCACTGCTCCAAAGAGGTGAGGGAAGAGCCAGGATATATAGGAATTTTTGCAACAAAAACCACATGGGCAGAACAGCAAGAGATTACTGTTAATTAAAGAAAAACCAGACATCTCAAATTAATGAATTAAGTGCTTTTCTACATATAGGAAGATGCAAGAGTCTGGACTTATTGAAATCATTCCTTTGATATGCTCCTTAACTATCTAGGGCCAGTATCCTGTTTTTCTCCCTCCTGAGTCCCTTCAGGGTATACAGTTGGGGGCGGCTGCAGTGGCTGAGGCCTTGATGGCCGAAACATCCTTTGTTTACTGATATGGCGGCCGACACTCTTCGTCTACAGCAGGGAAAAGGCTTCAGCCTCCTAGACCTTCCCTGTGTTCCAAAGGACAGATGCAAATGGTTACTAATTAGAGAAGGGGGGGCTGCAGAGACAAGGGAGGAGCAGCTGAGAAACCATAGTGCTTCCATAAAGAGGGGTCCTGTTTCCTCCTTAAGGGATTTACATAACAATATGTCTTTGAGTTCTTCAGCAGGAACCAGGGCCCCCACCAGGTGGAGGATGGTAATTTCAGGCTGAGCACAAGATTCCTGGGGCACTGCCCTGTTACGTCCCCACCAACCAAACAGAAGGAAGTCACACACCTTGAAGCCCTCACCCCCAATTTGGCCTTTAAAAACTGTTCCCCAAAAACCACCTGGGAGTATGGGGGTTTTGAGCACGAGCCACCCATTCTCCTTGCGTGGCCCTGCAATGAACCTTTCTCTGCTCCAGACTTCAATGTTTCGGTTTGTTTGGCCTCACTGTGCGTCGAGCACACGAACTTGGGTTCAAAACAAACTCACCTCCAAACAGACTGGAGAGATGCTGGAAGCAACATGGGGGGACATGGGCTCTGGAGTCTGAAGGACAATGATTCCAATTCTTGGTTTTTGTAAACTTGGGAAAGTTGCTTAACTTCTCTAAGCCTTGGATTCCTTGTCTGTAAAATAGGGATAAAAATACCCACCTCAAATGGTCATTTTGAAGATCATGTGAGATAAAGATTTAGAGCATACCAGGTGCTCAATACATGTTTGTTGCCTGGACCCCTTCCCTTTCCTACTATTTTGGTTCAGATTGGGCAAAATGGTATAACAGTCCTGGAAAGTCTTGATAAAGAAAAGAAACTTAAGTCTGCAGATGGGTCAGAAGGAATGAGAAGCAGAGAGGGAGATTTACATCAAAGTGTGTTTATTCTTTTCGTTTTGATGCTGAATTCAGCCTCTGCACCCCAACACTGAATTAAATCTGAGACAGAGCTTTGGGTGAAGTAGAAACGCATAGCTTTATTGCCTTGCCAGGCAAAGGGGGCCACAGTGCGCTAATGCCCTCAAAACTGTGTGTCCCAACCTGGAGCGGGTAGTGAGGAGTTTTATAGTGATGGTTCAGAGAGGGCGTGATCAGCTGGTGGACATTCTTCTGCAATCAGAAGAATTGGTGGTGAGGTAATCAGGGGTCAACGTCATCAACCTGGCTCCAACTGGTCTGGGGTCTATGTGCTTGTGGGCAGCATACAGTTAACTTCTCCCACCTGGTGGGAGTTTCAGTATCTGCAAAACAGCTCAAAGACATTGTTATGTGCATCCCCTGAGGGGGCACCAGGACCCTGCCTCAAGGCTGCACTATTGTCTCCTGACTGCTCCTCCCTTGTCTCTGCATCCCCTCCCTTCCCTGATTAGCATCTGTTTGAACCTACCCTTTGGAACTCTGGGAAGGTCTTGGAGGCTGAATGAAGCCTATTTCCTGCAAACAAGAAATGGGGAACACAGAAAGACTTTTGTGCCCTGAAGCCCCACAGGGTCCTGCTCAGTTTCAGTGTGACTAAGTTCTGAAAAAGTAACAGGACTGTGCTTCTGCTCCTTTGTTGTGCATCCTACACCAGAGCAACGACCTGAAGTCAGCCTCCGGGAAGGAGAGAGCAGGATCCACTGACAGGGAAGTCACTGACCCCAGAGCCTCCCAGTAAGCACGCCCGCTGGGTTGATCCAAGGTTCTGTGGCTCCAGGTTCCCTCTCGTCAAGTCCCAACTTCTTGCAGTATTTCCAACTCTGTTCTCGCACATTTGTCTCGTCTACCATCTTCTCTTTCTCTTCAATGTCTTTCCTTCGTTTTTTTTTGAATAGAAGGACACGTCTCCATAACCTGAGGAAACAGTATGTGGACTGAAAAAAAATGCACAACCTGGAAGTTGAAAGTTATGTTTTATTCGGGACCTTACTGAGGTCAACAGCTGGGGAGACAGCCTCGAGATAGCTCTGAGGGACTGCTCCAAAGAGGTAGGGGAGAGCCAGGATGTAGAGAAGTTTTTGCTGAAAAAAAATCACATGTAGTCAAACATCAAAAGATGACTGCTAATCACAAAAATAAACAGACATCTCAAATTAATGACTTTAGTGCTTTTCTATGTATGGGAGGATGCAAGAGTCTGGGCTCATTGAAATCAGTCCTTTGATGTGCACCTTAACTAGGGCCTGTATCCTTTTTTCCTCCATCCTGAGTTCCTCTCAGGGCTCACAGCAGGGTGGGCTGCAGTGTCTGATGGCTTGCTGGTGGGCAGCATTCATTGTTTACCAGAATGGCAGGCAGCATTCTTTGTTTACTGAAATGGCAGGCAACAATTTTTTTGTGTGCAAGTAGCAGACATCCCCTTTAACGATAGAGTAGGGGGTCCCCAGAGAGAGAGAACCAGGCATGGCTTTCTAGACATAAGAGAAGGCATTTCTGGCCTGAGCCATTTTGTGATCGAATCTTGGCCACAGCGCTTGCCCTTGAACAGGTCTCAGTAATCAATGCTCTCAGAGAAGTAAGGGAATGTGGGAACACAGGAAAAGCAGTCAAGAAACAACAGCTCAGAAGTAGAACAGAGTCCCATTTCCTCTTCAAGGGCTACATATAACATGGGATCCAGTCTCTGAGTTCTGCAGGAACTAAGGCCCCCACCCAGGAGGAGGATGGAGCAGTGATGTGGACCCTCAAGTGTGGACTCTGTTGACCTTTGCCCCAATTCTATGCTGAGTTTGCCTCTGCTCAAGCCCCTTCATGAAGATGCATGTGACCCCAGGGTAAAACTTCCCCAGTTTTGCTCTTCGGGGAGACACTGCTTCGGGGAAGATCCCCTGTGTTCTCCTCACTTGCTGCCAGTAATAAACCCTCCCTTCTCCCACTCTTTGCCTTGGTTGTGTCTTCTGGCTCCACACCCACCAAGAGGTGAACCCCATTTTTCTGGGGGTAACAACCAGACATGCTGCTTATGCTGGATTAAGAAGCAAAGTCTGCACTTTGATTTATTTGCACGTTCCTCTCCTTTGTAGGGGTTCACTCGAAAAAGGTCATATTAATGCTAAAGTTTGGGCTTACAGTGGCTTCCTAGAGAGAAACTTTTTTAAGAAGCGATTGAGCAGGCCTTACACGCTTCACCCGAAGGAGGCTCTGTGCCACGTGCTAGAGTGTGTCAGTGTGTGTGTGCGTTTAAGTAAAGATATCATACATGCTGTGGGTGAAAGAAAGAGCCCCTCCCCTCTGCCCAGGGTCAGCATCAGTCAGGGCCTCTTTATTCACCGGGGTACAGGCAGCCATGGTACCACCAACAGGGATGGACAGCAACATGGCCACGAGGAAGCCTGACATAGGAGTTGCTTCTCCCGGGCTGAGAGCCCTAAGAATTAGGAACCCCAGCTCCCTGTCGGGCTGTCAGCCTCAGCACCTTCTCCGAGAAAGCAGAGAAACAGGGCTTGGCTGAGTGCCAGGATGCCAGGGAAGAGGGGTCAGGGATGCTGGTAAACAACACTCCCCATCACCTTCCAGAAGGACATCTGCTGAGACAGAAAACAGGCCAGCTCTTTCTTTCCCTCCACTTGGTCTCAAGAACTTTTCCACTGACCTGGAGAAAAGTGAGAAACTTTTCCTAATCTATGCTCCAGGGCTGGGGACACGTGTGCGACCCGGTTGTCCTGAAGCAGAGCCAGGAGCACCTGTGGGGGTGAGAAGACGCAGGGCAGACAGGCACCTGCAGCCCGTGGTGCTCCAGTCGTGTGCCTCCAGGATGCCCCAACCGATGTGTTTACAGACTGGAGATATTTTTACCCCAACCCTCCAACGAGAGCTAATTTTCTCTTCACACAAATGGTACGACGGAGTGTTTACTTCCTGGAGGCACCGGAGAGAGACCAGGGTGTCCTCTTCTGCTGCAGGAAGGCTGTCTGCCTTGGAGTCCCTCCGGGGGTCAACCCCTCCTCCAGGGTTTGGGTTAGGGGAAGAGGCTTCTCCCTGCTCCTGCTATGATGTTTATCTTGGGGTCTCTGTCCACAGGGGCCAGACTCCAGCTGCTCAGCCTGGGGCCCGTCCGTCTCCTGCCTCAGTTAGGTACAGACTCCTGGATATACATTCAGTTAAATTTATTTATTGTGCCACTTAGAAGGTCAATATCTTTGCCTTCCTTTTTTACTTTAGTTATTAATATCTGGGAAAGTTTGGTTAAATATCAGGCTGTGATTGTGGATCTCTCATCATTGCGTTTCTATGTTTGCTACACGTGCACAGGTTCGGGAGCACCGTGCCATCCCGAGGACAGCATGGGGCAAGCTTGTGGCTTTCACCCTCCTGGCTTCCACTCCTCCCCTCCCCCTCTGCCTCGGCCTCAACCAGGAAAATGCTGCCCTTGCCGGCCTCAGGCCTCAGCAGCCTCTCCCTGTCAAGTTCCCTGAAGCCTTAGCTGCTCTCCCAAGTAGGCCTGGTGAACATTTTCCTCCAAACAAACACAGTCCTCTCCATAAGTGAAATCATGGCAAACGATCACGTGATAGACATGCTTTCCAAGTCACGGCCTCCAGCTGGAGGACCACGGGTCAGTGTCGGCCTTGTGTCACGTCTTCTGAGGGCCTGCCACGCGGTGCTGGCTTGATGACCACATTAGAATGTTGAGAAACACATGCACATAGATGTCATAATAATGACATATGCTACAGAATCACCTGTAAAAGATTTTTCAGAATAAAAGAATATCTTTGTGTTCAGAATGACTGAGGAAATCTTCTTCCTGGAGATGTGGAGAGAGCTGTATAACCTTTGATAATCACCTTCCATCATTTAACTATCCACCCGGCAAAGGCCATGCGTATTGTGTTTGTGCCTAGTACTGAGCGAAGAACCAGAAATAATATGGGCACAGTTTCCTTCTTCAAGGAGCCCACAGTCCGGTAGGAGAGAGAGGAGGAAAAATAATCATGCCCTAGGCATCAAGTAACTCACAGAATGAGCTACCATGGATCTCCACCGCTCTGTTCCATCACACAGGGAGATTCTCAATAAAATAGGATCGAAAAATTAAGATGCATATTGAGTTCAAAATAAAGAAATCCATAAGCAACAGAAACGAGGAAGGAATTTAAAGCCAAAATAGTAAGTCTGCAAACTGAAGGCATGGCAAAGCTAACAGGAGGAGGAGGGTGCAGAACCAGGGGAGCAGTTCATCACCACACCGGGCAAGGGGACAGGCCTTAGGACCCATGTGCAGCAGGACTCTGGATGGAAATCCTGGCTCCCTCAGGGGAATTTGGCTAGGAAAAATCTCCATCCATCATTTTCTGCCCTAGGCTCTGGGTGAGAAAAAGAAAACAGTTTCCTGTGAGAAACTCAAATTTCCAGGTGTGGGAAGCCCCGCCCCAGAGTCCTGCTTGGGTCTCTGTTGGCAGCGCTAGGCGACCTTGAGCTTACCTATGCCACCGCCGGCCTTGGGGCACTGTGTTGGTCGGCGGAGTAGGCGGCCATGGGGAGCCTCCTTGGCCTGTGCTCGGCGGCTGGAAGTTATTTTAGGTTCTGTGAAAGAGATGCTTTCTCATCTTTAAGGCTTACCAGAAACTCTGATTTGAAGAGAATAAATGGATTTTGCAACAAACTCCAGGAAAGTCCAAAGCCTCCAACCCACACTTACGGCCACAGAGCGCCATTGCATAAGCCTACGGATTCGGAGAAGAAGATCCTAACATGGTCAGGTCGCTTCAAAAGGGAAGATGAAATCCCAGAGACTGTCTCGTTTGAGATGCTCGATGCTGCAAAGAACGAGGTCCGGGTGAAGATCGGCTACGTAATGATTGCCTAGACAGTGGCAGGATGCATCTTGAGGGTTACTGAGGGCAAGGAGGCTGCCAAAAGAAACGAGTCTTTAACAAGCCTGAACCTAGAAAAGAAAGCTGCTGTGAAGGCCAAAACAGAGTAGCAGAGATATCCGTGTTGGCTGGATTTGGAAAATCTAGAAACAATGTTGCAGTAACAGGCCTTATTCAAATGAATGTGGTATGAGTTCCCTAATTCTGCTCTAGAGCTACAAATAAATTTTCTTAAAGAAATGACTTATCTATATTTTATGGCTTTGATCCAGGTTAAATGCAGCCTCAGCGTTTTTGAGAAAAATGAAAGAATGAAAAGTGAGACAACTTACTTGAACTTTAATATTAACTCTTCTTTAGAGAGTCAGGTCCCGTACCTTACTTTAATTCCCATTACCAAAGTGACATCTCCCCAGAAGCCAAATGGTTTCTAGTTCTGCATTTCTCTCTCTTCTGTGTCCTCATTTATGAAGAGAGAAGGAGGGCCAGCTGAGTACACTGCCCAGGTGCATGTTGGAGCGCTAACCTCCCCAAACACCCTGGTGTTTCTCGAGAGCCCTGGGAAGCAGCCAGGCGACACTATGCCTTTGTCAGGCGTGCTGGTAGACAGAGGCTTTTAGGAGAACAGTCTTTGAAAAAGTCCCGGCAAGGTGATGATGGAGGTCTGGCCACAAGTTTCTGAGGATTTTGAAATCCCAGCGCTGTGGAGCTGCTTGGGACCCGCACAGTCACCTCTTCTGCTCCACGGCTTACAATCCCCAACCGGTCCTTTTCCTTCTGCCTTTACACTAAATTTCTCAGTTATGAAAATCTATCAAATGCATTTTCTTATTGAATTAGTGTTGAAAACTAAGCATTTGCATCTGCTGTGTATCTTACTTACAGTGCGACGAGGGTGCCAGGTTGTCTCACATTTACGTATGGATGCCGGTTTCCATTTAAGTATTTCATTTATTCTCACGTGCTTCAAGAGTATTAACGGGTGGCAGGTCCGCATACACATCCCAACCTAATGGTTCTCTTCGGAGGGTTATAGCAGATTAAAAAGCAATATATGCAGCTGTTTGGGAATTTGGTTTAATAAAATACTCAGTAAAATGTAGTGCACCACTCTACCTACAGCGTCATAATCTGTCTGATGACGTTAATTGTGTCTGTCTACATACCTTACAGTACTTTAACCTTAGCTTCATCTTAGATATCAAGCTCTTTGATTTTTATCACTTGCAAATTTATCATCAAAAAGCATTGCTTTGTATACATTTTAGCAGATTAGTTTATGTTGATTATTTTGGAACACTTACGTTACATCTTATCTAAATACGGGTTTTAAATATGGGTAAAATCTATTGTACTTCTTTTTAAAAGTGTATCATCTTTCTTCATAGAACAATACCATTTTTAACTTCTAAAGAGCATTTTAAAGTGTTGTATCTTGGAGATATATTGTAATAAAATGTATGATTAAGTCAAAGCTCAAAAAAAAAAAAAATTTCCAGGTGTGGGATGTGAACTTACACCATCTCTCAGGGTATGGGAATCCCCAAACCCCAAAATTAATGTAAAACTCGTTCTCACAGTGGGGAAACCTCGGGGCAACCAGTTGAAGCAAACCGACAACTCTTCCTGTAAAGGCCCCACAGAATAAACAACCTGGCAAGGATGCTAAGCATGATTTACAAGCTCCGGAGAAGGCAGCTTGCCTCAGAGGCAGCCCGTGACCAGCGGGAGACTCCCCCCAAATCCTGAGATAATGAAATAATCCAAAAGAGACAACAAAATAAGTTGCCCTACAAAGTGCACAGAGATAAGAGGACTAGAAAAATATGGAGGAATAAAAGGGCACCGGAAGGACTCAGAAGACAAGAAAAAGAGCCACAGAGAGTTTCTGTTAACGCAAGTCCGTGTGCCCGATTACGTACAGCGAGGCCAAACAAACTGAAACGTCAGAGTTTGGAGCAGAGATAGCCTTATTGCAAGGCCAGGCAAGGAGACAAGGCAGCTCATGCCCTAAAAAGCCCCGAGCTCCCCGAAGGGTTCTGGCAAAGCACTTTTAAAAGTTTGGGGTGGGGGGGGCAGGGGGAGGTGACGCAGGGTATATGATCAGCTTGTGCACAATTCTCCGGCTGTCTGATGGTGAGGCAGCAGGGTGGTGTCACAGGGGTTAACATTATCAGTCCTTAGGCAACAGGAGGCCTGGGGCTATGTGCTCAAGGTCCTCGAGGAGTTAACCTCCTCCATTTGTTGGAGAGGGGGGTTTTTTACATCTACAAAACAACTCAGGAAATGTGCATCAAACACTATTATCTAGATACTTCAGAGAGGAGCAAAGCAGAGGATCTGGGGGAGGGCCTGTCCCGGGAAGGCCCCCATGGGGTCCTGCTCACATTTCTAGGAATGAAACATTTAGGGGGGAAAAAAAGAACTCAGTGGATGAATTGACAGTTGACTGAAAGAAAATTAGCAAAGTGAGAGATCTTAGGAAATTACTCAGGATGAGGCACAGAGAAGTAAAGACATGAAAATGTGAAAAAGATGTTAAGATGTGCAATAGAGGATAAGAATTGTAGAGGAATAAAATAAGAACAAGGAAAAAGCAGTAACTGAAGAGATAATGGCTCAGAAATTCCAGAATTGATGAAAGACATGAATCCTTAGTTTGAGGGGGTATCCCACATGATAGCCCAGGATAAAGAAATGTCTCCTCTTTGTTTAATCACCCAGCCACATGGACCATCCCTAGACATAACAGGGTGAAGTATCAGAACCCAAAACTAGAAGAAACATCCCAAAATTAGTTACGTTGAAAAGATGGGCTATTTACAAGGGAATAACAGCAACAATAGTAGAGGCTGGAACAAAAGAAGATAACTGCCCCCAAGAGCTGAGGGAAACGAGGAGTCAGTCCAGGATTCTACCTCCCAGTAAAGCAGGGCTCAAGAGTAAGGGTACAAATGTGAGAGCAGATCAGCTGCTCATGTGCTGAAAGAGATGCTCAAGGATGCTCTAAAAGAAAAGCATAAAAGGAAAAGGAGGAGACAATCCAGAAGGAAGCAACGGGATGAAAGAAGCAAAGATGAGCCAAAGCTTTGGTAAAAGCAGGTGGGCATCTGCAAGTAAGCACTGGCTCTAAAAACACGCAACAATATAATAATAATAGTAACCTAGCCTGTGAATTTTGAAAAATAAAGCCAAACTACTAGACACTAATAACATAAAAAACTAGGGGTGGAAGACACTTAGAGCATAGGGAGGACAGTTAATGTTTAAATTAGACTTAAAATTCGAGCATATGGAGTTGGAACATTTAGGGGGTGCTCCTTAAAAGGAAAGAAGTTCTCAACTTCCAGATCAGTGGAGAGGTGAAGGGGTCTCCAGCAAAGGTCCTTGGATGGCAGGCTGAGCTTTGTACCACATCCCACGGGAGACGGGAATTACAGAAGGCTTTCAAACAGGGGATCGAGCCCCACCTTACACTCCCGACACACCCTGGGCAGAACTAAGCACTTACTCCGTGTTCCAAAGCCTCTTGGAGGGTATCTCTGAAATAGCATCTATCACAGTATGTCATTATTTATGTGCACGTGTATATAGCATGCAACTGTCTTTCTTCTGGTCTGTGAACTCCTTAAGGGAAGAAACATTTCAGAAATCTAAGTTAGCCATCTTTTATGGGAATGGTGAGGGTCTGACACCAGCAAGCCTTCTGTGAGTAGCAGAGGGTGCCGGCTCTATGCTCCCCCAGCTTCTGTTCCCTCCCTTGGGTGGCCGGCCCACCCCTCTTCAGGGCACTGCCTGGGGCCCCCGGAGCACTCCCCTGCTCAGGGAGCCCAGTGCCTGGGAGTCAGTGTCCCAGGTGGGGAGGGGCTTCTTCTCCTAGGATGAGGCCCAGCTCCCTGGCTTTCCCTCCAGGCTCCTCTAAGGATGGGCTGGGGCTGAGGCTTTGCCTGAAAGGCACCCTTTCTCTCCCCACCCTCTGACTGCCCCCTCCGGGGGGGGGGCACTCTCTTCCACACAAATCCTCATCACCTTGAGTCTGCTTCCCATGCTACCCGTTACCCGGAAGGAGGCCGGGGTCCTCAATCACAAAGCACTGGGTCTGGGCTCAGGGCATGCTGACTCTGACCCAGCCACCATCGCAAGTTCAAGTCTCTCCAGCTCTTTTCTTTCCTCCCCTCCCCCTCCCCCGCCTCTCTCCCCTCCCCCGCCTCCCCCTCCTCCTCCTACCTCCCCCCAACTCCCCCACCTCCCCCCACCCCATCTCCTCTTTTCCTTCCTCCAGGAGCAAATCAGCCACCATCTTCTCGGGCTGGGCTGGGCGGGGAGCAAGGATGCCCAGAGTCGTCCACTGAGCAGGCAGTCCTGGGTTAAATTCTCCCAGTTCTCTGGGTTTGTTCTCCTAATTCTGTCACGGGCGTGGATCGCGTGGTCTCCCGTGCTGTGATGATCTACGGGAAACAAGGGACACGGACTTTGGAAGAAGGAAAAGGAAAGGGCACACGTACAGTGGATGGGTGTTCTGTGCAGCTCGGTGGAGAAAGTTTTCCAGCCACCACGTCCTCCTCCTGCCCCTAGCTAGACGCCCCGGTCAGCGGATGCAGGGAGGCCGGTCCGGGTGGGGAGGGCCGCCAGGTCCCTCTGCAGGCCTGGGAGCACTAATGGAGCGCGGGAGGATTAGCCGCACGCCACTAATTCCTGTTAATCAGGATTGAGGGGCGCGTGTGCTCCTAAGTAGCGGCTGAGCTGCCAACCGGCCGCCCGGGCTCCCCGCCCCCACGCTCCCATCGCCCCAGTCCCAGGCTGGTCCTCCTCCGGTCCCCCTCAGCTTCCATCCCCTCTCCCGCGTCTGGGATTTTTTTTTTTTTCTCCGACTGGCTCCTTGGTCCCCACCGTCCCAGCCCTGCTCCCATCTCTGTGGTGTGGTCCTTCCCTTCTAATGCAGGTTCCCCCTTGTTTTGAACACACGCAGCCCCACGCTCTTGTAACTTCTGTTCCTGCATCAACAAACTCCCTTGGCTGACCTGCGAAGGCCAAGTTCAAAGGCAACCCTTCCTGGCTCCTGCGGAGCCGAGCGCATCTCCCTCATCCCTGACCTCACAGAAGATTCCAAAGCCGGGGCTCCCTCTCCTCATTGCCGAGGACAGACTGTCCTGTTTCTCCTCGTCTCCCTCCTCAAGCTGAGCTCAGAGCCAGCCTGTGCTGAGAGGGAAACAAACTGCCCACCCAAGGTCAAACGGTGATCAGGCCTCACCCTGCGTGGGGTTGTTATTGTCTCTGCATCACCCTGTGTCTGCTGTCTCGGTGTCTCTGTGTGTGTGTGTGTGTGTGCATGCGCGCATGTGCGTGCACAGGGGTGTGCATCTGCCTGTCTGCGTGGAGCAGTGCCTATGAGGTAACATGCACGAATTCTGTGTGGAGCCCCCGTGTGAGAAGCGTGGGGAGGTGGAGTCGGGGGGACGTGGGCTGGCGTGGGGAGGAACCCATGTGCGCAGATGTGTGTCTGAGCTGTGTGTTGCAGAAAGCTGTTGGGTGTGTGTGTGTGTGTGTGTGTGTGGAAAATGACATTTGTAGAAATGCATATTTAACCACAGAAATGAACTGAGGTGGGAGAAGTGTTTGATTGTGTGGACTTTGGGAAGGCTGGGTTTTGGATGAAAAACAGAGAGGAAGCTTCTTAGAAGCACCCAACCGGAAGTTGACTCCCTTTTATGGTTATCTCATGGGTAAACCCCTTAAAATGTCCGACTCTGGGGCAGCAGCAAACATCCAGGGTTTGGCTTCCCTCCAAGAACTGGCTTTGTTTCCAAGAAGCTTGTTAGACTAAGAAAATAGCATCTTTGACCTGTCCCACCCTGACTCTCAAACTTCAAGGACAGGGACTTCCCTGGTGGCGCAGTGGTAAGAATCCGCCCGCCAATGCAGGGAACATGGGCTCGAGTCCTGGTCCAGGAAGATCCCACATGCCGTGGAGCAACAAAGGCCGTGCGCCACAACTACCGCGCCTGCGTTCTAGAGCCCGTGAGCCACAACTACTGAGCCCATGCACCACAACTACTGAAGCCCGCACGTCTAGAGCCTGTGCTCCACAACAAGAGAAGCCACCGCAATGAGAAGCCCATGCACCACGACGAAGAGTAGCCCCCGCTCGCCGCAACTAGAGAAAGCCCGTGTGCAGCAACGAAGACCCAAGGCAGCCAAAAAAAAAAAAGCAACTCCAAGGACACACACACACACACACACACACACACACACACACACACACACACACACACACACACACACACACACACACACACACACACACACACACACACACACACACACACACACACCCCTCCTCCAGCTCCCCGCTCCCCACGCTGGCCCTCCCACCTGAGTAGGATCCAACCGCGTGGTCCCCAACGGCTGACAAAGGAGAGGAGGGGGCAGAGGGCAGCCCCGGTCTGGGCCTCCCCCGTGCTCCGATCCCGCTGGAGAGCTCACCGTGGCCCCTCGGGACAGCCACCCGGCCGCCCAGACAGCAGGTGTCGGCCACCAACGGGCTGGCCTGGCGCCAGGCTCATGGCGCCACCTGGCGGCCGCTCCTGCCACCACAGCTCCTTCCCCACCGACCCCGCCCTAACGCAGGCAGCGCTGTCTTCCAACCCCAGCTGTTGGTTCTGTGCCCACTGTTCAGAGGGACTTCTGGGGACTGATGTGGACGGCGCACAGAAAGGGCTATAGTAAACCCACGGGTCAGCGATCTGGGTCGGGTGAGGAAGAGGAGAGGGGCCAGCTAGGGAAATTCCAGGTATTTCAGTCTGGGCTGGGCCGGGCCGTGTCCCTAACCCAGGCTGTGAGATGACTTTTCTACCCTCTTTAAGAGCATTTCCGTATTCATCTAAAAATGCAGGATTGGGAGCCGGGCAGCCTGCACTGGCAGCCTGGGATCTACCAGCCGTGAGGGCAAGACCCCTGTGGCGGGGGAGAGGGGAGTGGGCCACAGGGAGGGGCCCCAAGCCTGGGAGGGGAATCCGCGGCCTAGGGCCAGCAGAAGGAGCGCTGGAAGTGAACTCTGCTTCTCTCCTAACTCTGTGACCTTGAGAAAACTGCTTAGCCTCTCTGGGCCTCGCCTTAAATTTCAGAACCACCCGTTGTAAGGCCTCGGTCTGTGTTCAAGCCACAGCCGCCATCACATCCTCTTTCATGCTGCAGTCACACCGGTCTGTTCTCCTCCTCCCAAACAGACAGCGCTGGCTCTTAAAGTCTGCTGGTGTCCTTCCGTTTGCTTGGGGTGCCCACCCCACCTCATCTGTGCCTCTAAGTTCCCTCCATCCCCACAGTGGACCCAAATTCCACTCCTTCCCTGGAGCTCCTCCTGACCTTCCCAACTGCATATCCATCCCCTCGTCCTCTCCTGGACCCACGCGGGGACTCACGGACCCTTCTCTTGGGTGGTGCTTCACCGTACAGCCCGGGCGTCTGGGCCTCTATTTTACACCCTTGCCAGGTGGCCAGCTCCACTAGTGGATACCATCCTAGCTCGTCTTTGCGGAGCCTGCCTGGCACTGCTCTGGCCACACTGCGTGCTGAGCAGACCCCTTAGTGAATAAAGGGGAATGTCCTTCTCGTTCATATCTCAGCTGAGGTGTCATTTCTCCCAGTAAGTCTCCACGCACCTCCCACCCCACCCCTGCTGCTTCTAGAACGAGCCTTCTTCCTGTCCCCTACTTAGCGCACTGGGCTGCAGCTGCCTCCTTGCCTTTCTCACCTACATGCAGATTAGCTCCTTGAGGAAAGACTAGTCTTTGGGTCACCATTGCCTGGACCGTTCATGACACATGGTAGGAGCTCAGTAACTATCTGGTGACGGAATAGATGGATACGTGCGTGGATGGGTAGGTGCCTGGAAATGGGGGGCCGCGGACGGGCTAAGGGTGGTCTTTAAGACCCCTTTACAAGCTAATATTTGTGATTACAGAGCTGGGAGCTCTTCTTTGAGGGAGAGTAGCCCCGGCTATTAGAGAAACCACACGGTGATCTTGGTGGGCTGCAGCCGTTGTTGTCCCCTGACTGGACGTTGTTTGCTTCTGTGGGGATCCGGCCTCCCACTCCACGGGGAATTTCATGTTCCCTGGGCTCAGCCTGGCCCAGAACTTGGCAAAATCTCTGGGGTGTTCTTTTTGTCACCAGCCCGGGTAGGAGGGCGGACGGGTGGGCGGGAACCGTTTTGGGAAAGAGTGTTGGGGAGTGTTTGTGTGTGTGGTGAGTCAGGGCCTCGGAGCCCTAATCTCTGCCCCCCTCTCCGTGGGGGGGGGGTTCTCACCACTCAGAGGGGGTGGAGGGCCACCAACTGTCTTTGGAAAGTTTTCTTAGTCATAGCTTCTACCAAGTCAGCTGGAGCTTATGTAACGGGGCCTCTGTTCTAAAGACAACAGGACCTGATGGGCCAGGATGGCTGCTGCACCCCCAGCAGGACCTACCTGCTCCAGCCCCTCTTACCTGCCCAGCCAGGTGGTGGTCCCCTTAAGAAGTAGCACTTTGACGTTTATTCCCACTGGAAAGGGGTTTAGGTCATCCTCACAGGCCCCGTGGGGATGCCTTCCTTTCCCTCCTGTTAGTCCAGCATCAGGCGGGGCTGATGGGAAGATGGGGCGCCCACAGCACCCTGTGACTCCTGCATCCGCCCGAGCCCAGCGGCAGGTGAGGTCAGGGCCGGCTCCCAGGTCCCTGGCTGCTGCAGGGCCGCCCTCTCTCTGCTCTCTTATCACCTCACTCTCCAGGCAGAGGGAGATGCAGCTTTGGGCTTCCTGTCTCTGACACCAGAGCCCATTTGCCTGTCACAACATGGTTCTGTCAGGGAGCCCAGATAAGGCCCAGAGTGATTTTGTAGACAGACTGGGGAGAGGCTTGGCCAAGGGACGCAGGCCCCGGGGCCCCGGGAGAAAGCAGGGCTCGGGAGTCCATGCAGAGTCGAGGGGCTTCCACGGGCTTCTGTGAGGCAGCCGGAGGCCCCTGGGGATGCCCAGCGTTGCTGCCCTTTACGACTTGCTGGAAGGAAAGCGCTTTTTCTTTTGCCTCAGGTTCAGGGGGCTGGGACTGGAAGCTCTGGAAAAGTGGAGAAAGTAAGGAGGTGTGTTTTGGGGGGCGACACCATTGCAGCGTCCTGCCGGCTACTTCCCAGAATGAGAGGGAGTGACACCAGGCTGGGAGTGAGGATGGACTTCCCGATGGTGAGGATGGCCACGTGGGCCCAGTGGCCTGGGAGGGAGCATGTTGTGGACAAGAAGGAGAGCTTGGGGGGGGGGCAGTCGGAGCAGCTGGTGGTCCGTGGGAGCCTCCGGCCCATCGTGACCCTCTGCCCCTTCCTCAAAGCGAGGACGTTTCATGGGGGCCCAGGTGGCCCTGAGCCTAGACAGGGGAGCTAGAGGAAGGACCTCAAGGGGCCCTGAGATGAGTGGGACCAGCTGAGAAAGAGCCGGGTGGGCAGCAGGGAGGGAGGCAGGCGGTGAGCCGGGCCCGGATGGCCCAGGTGGATGTGGACAAGTCCTAGAGGAGAGGATACCAGCCTTCCCTCTGCCCGGGCACCTGGCGGCAGGAGAAGCACAGCAGACCTTCCTGGGTCCCATTGAGCAAAAGCTGGGGAGACCTGGGAGGGAAGGCAGGAAGAGGAGAGGCAGAGAAGAGGGAGAAAGGACAGAAGTGCCCAGCGACCAGCAGGGCTGGTGGGGGTGGGGCGCGGGTGACAGTGCAGGGGAGGGAGCTGCGGCCCTGGGCGGGGCCAAGCTGAGCCAGGATTTCTAAAGTGAGCTGGAATTTCATTTCGGGCTGCCGTGGAGCCGGGGGGCAGGATCTGTTTCACCCTCACAGGCTGAGCCCCGAGGCCCTGGAATTTCAGGCCCTCCTGCCTTCTCTGCAGTTTGGGTTAGGTAGGGCCTGGGGAAAGCGTCCAGGAGCCGGGACCCAAGCCTGAGGCGCTCACTGTGGTCAGCCCCCACACCGGTGTCCCTGGCTGGGGTCTGTCAGGCAGTCCACTTCCCCGGGCAGGTCTCTCTTCCTGGGATGCAGCTGTCCCTGCCCGCCTTCTGGATCTCAGAGAATCTCCACTGCTCTGAAGAGGAGGGAGCCACAGAGCAGAGGTCCCGCCTGTACATCGGAACCCGAGCCAGGCTGACCTCCAGGCTCTCCCTGAGCCAGTCACCCCCGGCCCTGACCTGTGTCCCCTCCTCAAGGGGAGGCTGCTGACGGGGCTCACCTGGGGGCATGGGCGAGGACCCCTGGGATGACGTGCGCAGGGACATCTGGCTCTTTGGTTTCCCACGGAGTTGGCTCTGGTTTTCACGCACCACTGACCTCACACATGTGATCCTGTTTGGCCCAGACGGAGACCGCGTGTTCCCGTGACGCCGGCCTCCTCCTCCTGCACCGGAAACAGCCCCTGCTCAGCCCCCTTTTCTTGCCCATAAATGTCCTCCCACCTCCAGTACAGAAAACGCACTAGGCAGCCGCACGGCTTCTTGGAGTGCCGCCTCCTTCCCAAAGCCCCCGCTGAGGGTTCTAACCCACTCAATCCCCTCCTGCTCTGACTTACTGTGTTTCCAGCCAGTGCCTGGAAATTTAACATCGAAATCATAG